>NW_005054511.1:837441-876817 GCF_000277835.1 Geospiza fortis
TCCTGCTGTGTTTTAATCACTGTACACTTCATCATCTGAGCCAGAAGACAGAGATCATAGCACACTTTGAGGCACAGTTGTTAGTCAGGGATCTCAGCAGAGAGGTGTTACTAAAGGAACATGACACCTTAATGCCATTTTTATGGTGATGTGGATTAATTTTGAACTAAGACAAATTATAGGTTTGATATAATTACAGCTGAAATATTGTCATTCTTTTTTTTTTAGCAGACTCTAAACAAATCATTTTCAAGTAGTAAAAAAGAATCCTAATGTCTTCTCACCATTAGTCTGTGTCTCTAGAAATATTTGGATCTGATTTATGGCTGAAGTTTTTAGAAGCCAAAACAATCTAAGCAATAGTCTCCCAGTTTTGATTAATTTGCTTTTCTAGACTTATTTTCCAAGAATCTACTGAATTTTAATTCTATGTAATAAGCAATAAGTATACATGAGAGAGATTTTAAAACTAAATATTATAAATTAATGTCTTGTTCAACATAACAAAGCATAGAGGGTCTTCACAAAGTAAAATGAAATTCAATGACTAAATTACTTTAACGTCTGGTATTTGTATTTATTCAAATTATGAAAATTCATGCAAGGAAGCAGAGATTCTGTGTGCCTGAAGTAAAATGTTCAAACCTTCTAAAGGTTGAACTTCCTGGGTTTTGTTTTCTAAAATAATTTTGAATATTTACACAAATAATTTACACAGGCACTTACAGACTTATGTGGGAAAAAGATGAAAAAAATTCTAGCTGATGAAATTAGCTGATGAATAGAAATCATCTTGGAGCACACAGTTAAAAGTAAGTAAAAATGTTTCAAAACTTGGCCGTCGACCTGATAGCTGATCAAGAGAAATGATCATGTATTCCAAATATTTTTTGACAGAATACACATGAGAAGAGCAGATTTTACATACAAAAATGAAACAAGGTATGAAAGGAAATCATAAGGACACTATTTTAAGATTTAGCTTAGCTGAAAAGACATGGAAGTAGGAGATAGAAGTAAGGAAACGCTCAAGAAAATTGGAATACGAAAAAGTATTCTCAGCTTCTCCAATGGAAATTATAGTTGCTAATAATAAGATGCAGTGATCAGATGGTGCTGGCAACTTCATTAATTCATGCTGAAAATACTGCCATATAAAGATGGAATGGGACAGACTTTCCATCTCTGCTATCTGCCTAAGTCTTTAAACATAAAGGGGTTTTAGCCAATATGAAATGTGGGGTCCATGTGTTCAATAATCATACTCCTTCCTTCAGCTGTGCGCAGATCATTTGCAGCTGTGAAGTATTCCCAGGCCACAGCTCTGGGTACCTGTTCCAGCTGGGTCTTGAGCATTTATTGGAGTCAGTTTTCAGTGCTTGGATTGAAATCCTCTGTGATTATAGCTTCCGCAGGCAGAAAGCTCAGGACATAGAATGAATGAAGTAATGGCTGCTCTAAGATGTCCCTCCACTGGACATCCTGCTAAGCTCCCTTACCCTCCAGAACTGAGGAATCTCATGCAAAGTGTTTGTTGATCAGCATGGGCCCATGCAGGATCCCGAGCAGGGGGCCCTGGGGGTGGCTTGGCAGAGACTCACTGCCCCACAGGCGTCTCCTGACCTCAAAGGCCCAGTACCCAGGACTGATCCCAGACAGCATTAAATGTACAGGTAGAGATGTGGTTTCAGAGGATCAGGATCCTAAGATCCCTCACTGTTTAATTTATGGAGCAGTCTAAATGTGGTAGAAAAATACTCATGGAAATTAAGAAAAATTTATTTTCAAACTACTTCAGAAGCTTGCAATCCTCACTTGAGCAGCAGTGATGGCATTAATTAAGAAAAGGAGCTTGTCATCTTACTCCAGTGCACATTAGCTTTGTCTATCTGATATTCCTAATGGATCTGTCTGTGTAAAGGCCCACAGATGGCTCCAGCAATGAGGAGGAGGAAAAGGAAAACACATCATCTCCAAATGTCAGAGAAGAATAAAAGCCAGCTAAACAAACCAAACAAGATGCTGACAATTGACACCACCCTGCAGCAGGAAGCTAAACCCCTGCTTTTGCAGGAAGATTATAATGCTTTTTTTGGTTGTTATTGTTAATCACCCCAAGAAGAGACCTTTGCCAAGGAAGAAAGAAAGAAAGATCGATCACTGTGGAAAGTGCCAAGCCACACAAAATGAATTCCAGTATTTTACTGACCTGAGTGCTCAGCTGTTGGCAGAGCATATGAGTAACTATTTGTGTAATTTAGAGCTGGGTGTTCTCAGAAAAGTACAATTTATTGGCTTCATTGAGGCACAGCCTACGAGTCATAATAAGTGGTTAACAACCCCCGTTACTCCCTAGCCAAAAGTATTCAGTGAATCATCATTGAATGTTTTTCTACTTGTTTACACCTTTTTATGTGAAATTAAACCAAGTTGAAGGGAGATATAGGTGGAAAAATAGCAATTTGGTTTTGTTATTCCAGTGGAGACCAGTAGGGCAGGGCATTTGGTGCAACTGTGAATGCCCTAACAATTTTGGAGGGTGGTGCAATTGAGAATTCAACAAACAGGACCCAGAATCTGGAAGGGACTTTATGAAAGGAATGCAGACATATGCTCTGCATTCCTCTCATGGCATTGCAGAAGCACACTCTGTTTCAGCACATCATCATCAGATGTGAAGTGACAATGTTGTGCAAGTAACTGCATGTGTCACATCCATAATAGTGTCTGCATGGGAAACATTTGCAGAGACTGTACATTGGATATTCACTTGGGGAGTACTTCCTTATTTGTTCTCCTTAAGCCACAAAGACATCTTCAAATAATTGGTTACTTAGACACTTCCAATTATCTAAATGATTTTGTTTTATCGCCTTGAGTGTCAAGCTAATTATTATTAGAGATGTGAGAAAATATTTTATTTCCCAATTTGCAAATGAATTATATAAAATTCTAGTAAAAACAAACAGCTTCTGATAAATCATCATTTCCAGTCACTTAGGAGAAAGAAAAAAACCAGAAACCTGGTATAGTCATTGCTCCTGAGACTATAAAAACTGTATATAAACGACACAATTTTCAGTGTTCTTCCATAAAAAAGGAACATATTGCAATACCAGGAAAACCTGATAAATACACTAGTCAAATGGATTTGTACATAGCTGAGGAGGAGATACACAGTTCTGAATTCTTAAAAGCAACTAAACAGGATTATGCTTAAATTCTGGCAGCAGATACGATATATTGACATTGCAAACTAACATGTGCCAGATACTGCTGAACACAGACACTTTGCGAGTCCTTGAAGTGATGAACACAATGCAAAAGGACTCTTGGATATAGTGTGGGATTGTTGCAGGCATGTAGTTGTCAAGAATCCAAAGCAGCACAGACCTGACAATATTTATGGCTTAATTCCCTTTTCAAAATCAGTGAATTTTGGAAATCCCAGTGCCTAAAAACTTGGTTCCGAGCTGCTCCATGCCCATGTTCCATATCATCAAAGCAAGAAAAACTGCTTCTCTGCCCAGTAACAGAGCTGTGATTGCAAATGGTTCAAATAATATGAAGACTGGAAACTTAAATAGACCAACAGAAAATTGCATTTGATTGCACATCAGACTCTCCACTGTGAATATGTATCAGATAAGTTGAACTAAAAAAATCTCTTTCCTTGACTTTCTTTCACCATAGTCTGGGGGTAAGCTTTCACCAACTTGGGGAAAATCTTTAGAATTGGTTAAATATAGACTTGTTTTTTGATGCAAAAAGAAGTCAGAATTGAAAGCATTCTTTTGAGATCTCAGTTTATCTTCAAATTTCCTATGGGGAAGTATTCCTCTTTGGGCAGTTTTATTCTACATAATTTGTGACATGGTCAAAAGGAAAACCTTCTTGTTCAGGATAAATGAGAATTTTGGATAAAACATTCATCTGCTGCACAATGTCTGGTCTCCTAAAATGTCCCCCCTTCCAACATTTTGTATAATAGACCAGAACAAGCTGCAGCTCTGTCTACATCCCTCTTAGATGTCTTTCATTTAAAGATCATTGAAATTTTCATCATTTCTTCCAAAGCCTTTGAAATCTGGCAGGCTTTTAAGAAAAGCAAATTTGAAAATTATTTTTGTTTTTCGTATATGAAAAACGTGTCTGGCATTATTTAACTGGAAATATCATCAAGACTCCTTGTTGACGTGACATTCATAATGTTCTGTATTTCACTGCAGTTATGTGCCTCAGTCACATTTACACTAATTCAAACACTTTCACAGGCCTGGAATGCTATAAAAATTGACTATTTTTCTCACAATGTAATGTCTTCATATGCTGTCCCAGGAGGTGCAAGAAGCCTTAGCCCATCCACAGAGCAGCATGATCCTGAGTAATATTATGTGGACTTTGCCAGATCTTAATGCATTTAGGATTTTAGAGTACAGCACAAAATACATTAAATCAGACTGTAGAATTTCTCTCAGAAATAGGAATTACGTATTCCCTAGTTTATACATGATAAAACTGGTCAGTAACAAAGGCCAACATGTACCTCCTACACATAAAGGCCATAAGACAGAAATAATTGAGTCAATAAAATGCAGACAGGGCACTAAAAAAAGAGCATATTGCTTCAAAAATCATTTGCTACTGGAAAAGGAAATAATCATTGCCCAAAGAGAAAATGTGTGTGCAGAGCTTAGCAAAACAGTCTCATCATAGATTACTTAAGAGCTATGGCTGTTACTGTTGTTAGTGTGGAGTTTTTAATAATCTCAATTATTTACCCTCATTAGAATTTTTGATATTTTTGATAAAGATTAGAGCATTAAGATCTTAGAAAGGGCTCAGGAAAGCGCACAATTCATGTAATCCACCGAATTGTGAACACCGTGAGCATAGCTTCTCACACATATATGTATATAGAGGCATCTATTAGACACCTCTATATACATATTAAGACTTTTCCAAGTCACATTTTCACTACCACACTCTCTCTGAATAGTGTGTATCTCTTGCTTGAAGAGCTTATTTCATAATTAAAAAGAAAAAAAGAACTAATCTGAAATTTCTATTAGAAAATGGGAGTAAAGTAACCTCCTTGGCTGTATTCTCTTTTTGAACCGAAATGCAAAATGACATCTGCTCTCGTAACAGAAAACACATTTGCATTTAATGGTGTAGTAGTAGTAGAATAAGAATGTGTGATATCTCCTTTCCCTGAGCTCTGCTTATGTTGCATTAGGTGTTGCACACAGTGATGTTAACTCCACTACTGATTTTCTCCTCTTTTGCATGTATCACAACTCCTGAAATCAATGAAGTTAAGAAAACTTTATCTGTACCTGGAAAATGTCATTGTCAGATAATATTGCCATATGGTGCCACTAAACTGTCATCCTGCACTGTGGAGAACTTGAATGCTCTTTTTCCAGGAGAATTCACAGTAGGCAAGCTTCCAGTGTAAGGCACAGACTTGGAAATGGCAGCTCCCAAAAGAGTGCTCCAGGGCCGACTCGTTTCCATGTACAAATGACAAGTTTCTTAGAGTGTCTTTAGGAACCTGTGGAGTCTGTGGTACTTCTGGTGATCTAATTGCTGTGTGCCACAGACAGGCTGGTGAGTCCAGCTGAGAACTGGAGAATGAATGATGATTTCCTTCCAGAAGGAATTGTCTCTGGGGCAGACTGTATAAAAAAAATACCTTTTCTATCTGTACTTCCGTCAGGAAATAGCTATTGTGGCAAGGTACAAGATGAGTCAGTTTTACTTCATGACAAAACCCCATCTTATTTCACTGAAACTGCTGATAGTGGCCATTGTTTCATTTTTGATCACTTGTTACTTCACTGTGAGGGATATTTGCACCAGCTTTAGCTGTACTCAGTCCTTCTGTGATGCCATTCAAAACACCCTAGAGCATTAGGGAAGTCCTTCATCAGCATCTCATGTATAAAAATTTGTTTATATGGTTTTTTCATAGGGGAGAGGTTTTAAATCCATTCTAGCTGTGAATTTATCTGTCCAAAAGCATTGGTAGTCCTGATAGACAAGGGATATGCAAATATTCTTTTGTGAAAATTACACTTAATTGACGTGAAGGTCACCTTGACAGAAACTTTAACATCTTACAGAAATAGTTGCACAGAAGCAATTCAAACTGTATAATAGTGGAATAGTACCCCAAATCTCTTGCCTTGCTGGTAATTTGCTCGGCTCGCTAAATATCGGGCACCAATATTTTGTTCCCTCTGTCAGATCCTAATAAAAAATCTTTTCCAGCACACCCATTTGTAGTAAATTGCTTTGCCAGAGCCTCCCCTTTTCTGATAGCACTGAACATTTCTTTTTGAAATGTGTTTTGCCCTTAAATATGCCAGAGTATGTAAGTGGCACCCTTCCAGGTAAGGATCAGCGTTGCATTTGAAAGGCTCTTCTCATGAAATATAGTTTGGTTCCTGGGGGAAGGGCAGTTACAGACTGGATTTTTAAAGGTTTCTCTCAGATCTTTCTTGTATGCTCTTGAGTATTATTTAATACTTGCACAGTTTTCTGATAGATTCTGAAGCAATTAGAATATTAATGAAGGCATTAATGATTTTTATTTTCATCCTGTTCTTAGATATATTCAAGCCACAGAGAAGATATTTTTCTTCAATGTGAAGATGTGATTTTCTTTTGTTACTGTTTGGGTTTTCTTTTTTTTTTTTTTTCCCTCAACCTATTATTCTCCCATCTGATTTACTGAGTAGAAAGTACCCATCCATAAACTATAATCATTCTCACCAATATCCCATCAGGCAGAAGCTTAGTTTTGGTTAGGAATGTGTTGATGAAATCAGACTTAAACTACTTCCCTTAAGAAAACAACCAACAAAAACCAACAATAACAAGCCCCCAGTGAAGTGCTCATTCAGGCGTTGATATATTATAGTAAAGTTGGCATTTAGTGATCAGTTATATGATTCCACTTCATACACAAAATCAGTCCAAGAATGTGGGATTTGGTCCAATTTCTATTAAAACAAGATGGAAAGCTTTGTGTGTGCATGAGTCTGTTTATTTATGTGAATTTTTCAGAGCCCTGGATCTGTTATCACTGTCATTGTACCTGTTATTAAAAAAAAATCTTTGCAGATTTTATTTTTTTCCTGCAGTGACAGAAGAAAAAAAAATAAGGTAATATTCTGGTTAAATACTGCTTTGCCTGGAAATACATTTTAGAAAAATACTGAAGCTCATCCTGTAACTCTCACCTTTTTCAAGGACAATGTGTGTTCAAATAGAATTGGGATAGTGGTGCTATAAAATTCACATTTATAACTATAAGATTTGGAAATCTAGATAATATCTCTCTTCTAACTTAGTCATTTCAATTCTCTTTATATCAGCCTCTGTGAATGTCAGTCCAGTTATTCCCAAGCTAGTGTTTACACTTTGCTATAGTGTGTTTTGAACTCAGGTCAAAAATAGGAATTGCATATTTGAAGTTGGAATTATTAAGATGCAGACGCTTTAGGATTTAAGCTAAACATTATAGTGGCTACATCCTTCTAAAGTCATTTGAAAGGTCTGCTCTAAAGTCTCCTGAATTAGATTCATCACATGAGGATATGAGGTGCTTCAAAGCTGTTTAAAAGATTCACTGGATTCAGTCTCAAAACAAGCAGGTATCTAAATATGTCTGGCCTTGATCTAAGTTTGAAGGTGATGGGATCTTAAGCATTACTATCAGTTTCATAGCTAATCACAAGACTGGAATTCTGTATCATGCGTATATCTTCAGGAATAGTGCTCTACATGTATGGTTTCTGAGAAATTATTGTTAATTTCTGAAAATTGTATAAATTTGCTCCTGATTAGAGGGGTGGCAGAGGACACAGAAGAGCTTCATTTGTAATCAGAGACAGAACACTGCACAGAATTCCCAGTCTTGGTTTATTTTATTATTATTTCAGTACAAAAAGAATCACAAATTTATAAATGCATAAACAAGATCCACACCTGAATATGAATTAACTTATGAGTGCTGTGCTGACATGAGTAGTGAATTTTCAATTCAGAAGCAGTTTTTCTATTTCTGCTTGAGACAGCTGTATTCTTTAGAGACAAACAGAACAGAAAAGAGCCCAGAGCACCCAAAATATCGAACCACCAATATTTTGGAAAATCATTACGAAATATGAAATTCCAGATGTCTGGAAGAGAACGAAGCCCTAAAATGCAAAGAGTGTCAAAAATAAGGTGATTGTTTTCCCTTGAAGGTTTTCTTAATCCCTCTTTCACAAAGAAGCTGATAGGAATCTTTAGGTAATTAACCATTTTTCACTACTATTACTGTTATTGATAGTACACCTTCAGTAAGAGTACAAAATTAGAAGCTGTGGGGTTACGTTCCTCTTCCTTCATACTGCAGAAGTCAAATTTACTCTGGTGGATATTGTTTTCTGTTTCTTCTGAGACAGTGGATCTTTATTCTTTTGTCTTAAAAGTTCATGGTCAGCTAAAAGAAATCTGAATGTTTACTCCTGGTAACAGTTCAACACTCACTACAGCTCATTGTGCTTTTTGGCTCACTCTGTGAGCCTTTTCTATTGTATTTTTTATCCAGAAATGGGCTTCACAAGCAGGGCTTGTTATGTTATACTCTTATATTGTCTCACTTCCCTGTTATATTTTACTTGTATACCTTAGATCAGCACTTGCTCTGAAATAAATTGCAATAAAATTTTAGTACAAGGTGGGTTACACACTGAGGAAGGGTGGGTAGAACCAGTGTTTTATTTCTGGGTATCTTTGTTACTCAAGAGAAGAATGAATATAGAAAGAAAATTTGGAAAAATAGAAAAAAATATTAGAAATTAATAAGTTCTAAGCTATGGCGAGAATATTTTTGCTCTGTGACTGTGATACCTGCATCAATGATTGATGAGATGGTACCATGTTGTATTTAAGTCATGTAAATACTTGTGATCCAGAATGTTTTATTAAGCTAAATTAATTTGTCAAATAATATTTTTAAAAGGGGAAAGTGGAAGACCTGGGGAAGTACAGACAAGCAAATCTCACTTCTGTGCCAGGAAAGACTATGGAGCACAATCACTTGGAAGCATCTCAAAACAAAGGAAGCAAAGAGGTGACTGGCAACAGCCAACATGGCTTTGCAGAGGGGAAATCATGCCTGACAAATGTGGTGACCTCCTATGACAGGGCTACAGCACTGGTGGATGGGGCCAGAGCAACTGATATCATCTGCCTGGACTCAAGGAAAATATTTGACACCGTCCTGCACAACATCCTTGTCTCCAAACTGGAGAGACACGGGTCTGATGAATGGACTGCTCTGTGGGGGACGAGCTGGCTCGATGGCTGCACACAGAGTGTGCACACAGGGTCCATCTGGACACCAATGAGGAGTGGTTCCTCGGGTCAGTACTGGGACCAGCGCTGTTCAACATCCTTATCAGATACCTGAGCAGTGGGATTGAGTGCAATTTGCTGATGACACCAAGCTGTGTGATGCAGTCAGCATGCTGGAGAGATGTCATCCAGATGGACCTGGACATGCTGGAGAATTGGGCCCTTGCAAATCCCATGAAGTTCAACAAAGCAAAGTGCAAGGCCTTACACCTGGGTTGTGGCAATCCCAGACATACCAACAGGTTGGATAAAAAAGTGATTGAGAGCAGCCCTGTGGAAAAAGACTTGAGGGGTGATGGTTGATGAAAAACTCAGCGTGAGCCAGTGGTGTGAGCTCACAGTCCAGCAAGCCAGTGGAATCCTGGGCTGCATCAAAAGGAATGCCACCAGCAGGTCAAAGGAGGGGATCTTGCCTCTCTACCCTTTTGAGACTCTACCTGGAGTATGGAATACAGTTCTGATACTCCCAACTTAAGAAGGACTTGTAACTCTTGGAGAAATTCCAGAGGAGGGCCAGGAAGCTCGTAAAAGGACTAGAGCACCTCCCCTGTGAGGACAATCTGAGAAAGCTGGGGCTGTTTGGCCTGGAGAAGAGAAGGTTGTATGCAGACCTCATGGCAACTTTCTAGTAGCTGAAAAGGGCTTATTGGGCAGCTGGAGAGGGATTCCTTGCCAGGAAGACCAGGTTAGATAAGGCCTTGAGCAACCTCATCCAGTGGAAGGTGTCAATGAATATGGCGGGAGGGGCTGGAACTAGATGTTCTGTAATGTCTATTCCTACCCCTTAGCATTATATGATTCTGTGATTTTCTAAAAATCATGCAAAATTCCACGTGGATATTTGAATAAAACCTGCTTGGACTATTATTTAAAGTAATTCCAAGCGTATTCTTGTGTCACTTAGAAATTAATGCATAATACTATCTTAGTTTTCTTTGCAATTTTAGATTATTAAATGCACTACATGTCATGTTGAGGCTGTCTGGCTTCTGTTGGCAGATGTCAGCATTTCACAGTAAAGTCATTCCTCCAAGAATTGCACATTTCTAATCTTGCTAAAGATATCTCATGAGCTAGATTACTTAGTGTCTGGATTAGAAGAAAGATTTCTGAAACAAAGAGGTATTTATGAAAAAGAAATAGAGTCCAATGAGATGACAATGACATATTTGGTGGCTCTGACAGTGCTGCAAATCGAGGCAAGAGGAAACTGGAATAATTATTATTATGTTCAAGTGTATGTGAAGATTGTGTCTCAGTATATCTGAGCTGTGTTAACTGAAAGAAGAAACTCTCTTGAATTTTTCCATGAAGACCTTTGACAAAGACCCAGACCTTATTTTAATGTGAAGAAGAAAACAGCTGACTTTCTGGTTTGATTTTTCAACTCCGTAATTCTGTCTTTTGGAACAGATTGGATTTGAAAATACTGAAATATCACAAGAAAGGCATCAAATGCAATAATTTATACAGTATTCAAGGATAAAAACAATAGCACTTTCTAGATGGACTTTCTTGGGGGAAGTGACCCTTCTCCCTAAGAAGAGGGTCTATGTAAAAGTACTTGTTGCAAAGCTCTGAAAATGAAAGGTTTCTTTCATGATTATTTTCTCTTTGTTTCTCATTTTCCCATTAACATTTCTTGTAAAAATTCAGCATAAGAAAGCTTTCACAAAGCTCATCGATTCAAGGTCACAAATGTTTCATAGAAATTTATTCAGTGCAAGTCAGACAGTCTAATATACTCTCAATTCTAGGATTCCAAGGACAACTATTAAGTTTTTCAAGGAAATGTGAAAAAACTGCCTGAAAAATACAGGGTAGGACATGAAGAGCTGCTGCATCATAAAATAATTCTATTGTCTAAATGATGGTAAAAATCATTATCTATGAAGACTTACTAGCCTTATGTCTTGTGTCACTGACATTGCTACGTGAGTTTACTAACTGGCCATCATGTTGAATGCTGAACAAAACTCCCTGTGCAAGACATTTTACCCCTCTAACCCCTACAAATGCAAGAGCAATATGGAGAAAGAAAGATCATACTGATGTTTGAATATCATCTCACATTATACAGCAGGAAAAAACCCAAAAATTAAAAGGCTTAATTTCCATGTGCTTCATCTGAAATAAATAAGACCAAAGACAAAGAACATGGGGATATTACCATTTTAAAATGAAGTGAGGTAATTAATAAAAAGAAATTGGACAATTCAATAATAAACAGCACAGTAGATTATCACTAAAAATTAGCATAACTGGCAATAGGCACGTTCAATTTGTCAAAGTGGTAGGAGGCAAGGCAGACTTTTGTAGGCAGTAGCAGGGTTCAGTTCTTATTTGCTTGAATATGATCAATGATTCTTTAAAAAATACTGGCTGTAGATAATCACAAATGAAAGCCATTAGAGATATTTTTTAGCTGCTTATAGAAATAGAAAGGTCTGCATATTAATTTACCATGCTACTTCATTAGTTTTGTGTCATTTGTTTCATTAGTCATCTGCTGTTTCACACTGATGTCAATGACACAAAACTAATTTCTGACTAAATTGTACTGGTGAATTGCACCCCATTACAGGAATAATTCCATTGTGCTCATTTGTATTTGGAATGAATGGTTACATCAAAGCTGTTGGCTCTAACCACTTCATCCAAAACACTTCCGTTGTGAAAAGAGGAAACATTTACTACAAATGGTTAGATGGTGCCTGAGATGGATTTTGAAAGTCAAACAGCGAGCCTCAAGTTCTTTTGTAGTTCTGGGTTTAAATGCCTTTCCTGGTACATGTTTTAGGCGGGATTCCTTCCATGCTTTTCTAATGTGGGTGTGCACAGCTACTGCATGTGTGTAAACTTAGGAGGCGAAGTCATTAAAAACAAACAAACAAACAAACAAACAAACAAACAAACAAAACCAGTCACCATCACCCCAGAAACTCAGCCCTGAAAACCTCTTACCAGCATAGCATAAGGGAAGTAACTCACCTAATAAGGGCTATAAATCTTCATATCAGTCTTTAGTGGGTTAATGAGTCTATGGGTGTCTCCCTCCCTTTTCTCTGTGGAGAGGAAACATTAATTTTGTTTAACATTTCTTTACAGGCTTCTCTAGATTAATTCTGTTTTTGATGGCTTCAGATCCTATTGTATTTGCTAGGAATTCTACTAGTCAACAAAAATGCTGCATGTTTGGTATATGCCATATCTGCTTCCAGAAAGAAACTCTGATTCCTACTGCTATCTAGAAGGTTTCCCTAACATCAGGTCTTTGTAAAAGGAGATGCAAGAAAGGCAAAAATAATATCTTATACTACAAGGAAAAAAAAAATCTGGGACTAAATTGTAGGGAGAAAAATACAGTTCAAATAAATCCCTGAATTTTCTCCATAACACTGCAAAATTCACAGACATAAACTAGGTCTGGAGGAAGTGCCTTATATAAAATGAACAAATGACACAAAATCTAGCCTGACACCTCCAGCTGAGACTGAACAGCCACAATCACATTCTCTTATTTTCCTTCTATTATGTACTTAGAAAGTGTGCAGAGTGCTACTGTGTAGTAGGAGAAATAAAATACTGCATCATTTGTGTTTGCAGTTCACTCTTACTATATCTGATTAAACAATTTTTTAAAAAGCCAGAAATAGTTGTTTTTTTTTTAATCTCACAGAATGACTATTCTTAGATGTAAAGAAAATATACAGATTTTTTTTTCTGTGCTTCCAGAATTGCTACATTTTGGGCAGCTGTTATCAAAAGGAATTGGGTACTTCTGAATCTAAAGCAAACTGACAGAGCAAATGACAATGTCTTAAAAGGAGAAAGCTACTTCATTCTGAAATGCATAGAACAAAATGACATGTTGTGACATATTGAAAGATGTCTAGCAGGCACATTTTTAATCATCTTGCTGGTAACCTTTGACCACTGCTGTGAGTGCTTGCAGGTAAGCAAATGCTGAAGCCCACCACTGTGCTCTGTGGGAAGTTACACTGTGCTGTGTGATTGATCTGCTAAAATAGTGCATTATGCTGCTTTGGGTCAGGGGTTCAGAGCTGAATTAGGAAGAACAATTTTTGTCTCTCCTCGTGTTTGTAGGGTTAAGATACTGTTCCTGAATAGGTCACTTACTCCTTGTGCCTTAACCATAATTTCTTTTAATTGGCAAGTTTTTAAGTAAAAATCATGAAATGTTACAATGACCTGCATAGGAATATGGATTTAAGAATATGTTTATTCATTTTTTCAGAAAGTTATTTATGTTTCATCCTGACTAGGATGTGACTCTAAAATGAAAAAAAAAAGAATCAAAATTCCAGGGACTTAGGTGGCTTCAAAAGGGAAACAGCCTCTTGAAATTAGATTTCTATAAGCTTTCTGCTCTGGAAGTCCAAGCAGAACATGAGGCTGAACAATTAATCAAATCTAAGTGTGCATTTGAGGTTGTCATATGAGATTACCACACGCTAACAATGGCAAGAACATAAAGAACTTGTCTAAGTCAGGCAGTTTGGTCTCCCACTTAACTATCTTAATGTTGAAAATTCACAGGACAAAATTAATCTGGAGTGTTTCTCCTCTCACTTCAGTGAACTAAAATCAGGTGATACATTTGCTCTACTCTCTTAAAACACTGCCGTACTTGATGTACTTTGCTTTGTGTATGACAGAGAGAAACCTGACAGTATGTGAATGATGAAGTTTAATATGGTTATCAGATGGTCCTTTAATGACTGTAATAATTCCCAAATCCTGAGCTTGTCAAGCTAACTGCTTTGCTTTCCTTTAATTGTAACTAATCATCATTCTCAGGGACAGAAAAGGAGAACTAAAATGCAGGAAGAGAAAGATGAGTTGCAAGAAGGGTCTTCATATGACCTTATACTGCTATAAACAATTAAAAGCCCCAATCATTTTGTTTGATTAGGTGGTTTGCACTCGTTCTGTTCCAACATGAGCTACTTCTGATCATACCATTAATCATGTTATGTAAGTGGACATTAATCTAATGTCTCTTCATTATGAAAAATGCTAAAGAGATAAATTTGTCTCAGTGATCAGAAATGAGCTTTCTCATTTCTTTGAGAGTAATAATTAAAAAGTTATTCTTTTCTACATAGTATACAGAATTTCAGATCAAAACAATTGTGAAGGCAGAGCATCAGAGGTTTCAAAATAAGAAATTAACCTTTTTTTGCATCAGCCTGCTTTTTTAATGAAATGGAAGAATGATATGCATACCTCAAAGAAGCCTTCTGACTCACGCCAGACATTCACTGTAGTTTGAAGCAATTTCATGGAAATCTCAAAGCATAGTACATTATTATGAAAATGACTGAATAAAAATAATCCATGGAGCCATTTATTCAGAATCTGCTTACGTGTTAGGAGTTTGTGGAGCTTTAATTTTTTTTTGGTTTATTTTTGTTTTGTCTTGACAATCTACACCAAAAAAAAAAACCCAAAGAATAATTACACACAGTGTGTCTTAGCCATTGCTCTTTTTCAATAATTACACATCAAACATTCCAATTTAATGGACATTTAATAAAATAAGAGGATTAATGCTTTCAGAATTTGTGCTTAATATGCAGATGAGGTGTGATTTTGGTTAGGCATCCACTGTTACTACTATGCAAGTGAGGTGCGAAAAATGTCTTTTTCAATAACAATTGAATTATGAAACTTAATGTTGTATGATTGAGTTGAATTAAAATAACCAGAATAAAAGATAATCCAAATGCCTAATTTCTAAGTTTTGTTTTTCCTGGTGTAACTAGACAAACCTCATACTGAAATTCAGGGAATATTAATCTATGTGAAAACACTTGGAGCTCTCTTATCCCTTAGTCACTGAGGGACTGTCTGAGGAGCTCACAATGGGTAAAGAAACTCTAATAAAAAGACACTGATGATATAAGATCATCTGGTTTAAGGGCACCCCCTGGTTTTATCACAGGCCATGTACAAGAGGAGGTGCATTTATGTCTCACTTGAGGTGCAAACCAACTCACTGGGCAGGCAGTGGAAGGAATGGAGCTGCGTTCCCTGTGCTGGTGAGGCACAGGAGGTGTTCTACTGTGCCTCCTTTTGCATAGGAATAAAGGTCTCTGGCAAAAGGCCTCTAACAAAGGTTCTTTACATTAAGGGTTTTGCCTGTTATTTAAGCTGTTAGCATTCCCCTGATTTACTCTGACTGAAAAAGTTTAGAGGAGAAATCACAGCAGCAATTTCAAGGAGGACGAGGCAGAGCTGCAGCCAAAAAGATGTGTGTGCCCAGCACTAAAAATTTAGTGTCCAGAACATCATTGAAATACTTGCACTATTATCTGTGAAGAAATTAGATGAAAAGATTATTCCTTGACCTCATCCACTTCAGAGAGCACACCATGAGATACTTGCTGGTCTTCTCAACTCCCCATTCCCCCTTCCATTTGCCTTTCACTTGTTTGAGAGTTGAATTGTTATACAGTTATATTATCCTGTATCAAGAAATACTTTTTTGGTTTTGTCATTTCAAGGCTTGGAATAACTCTCTGGAATTATTTCACTATCCTTCTAAAAATCTGTAGTATAAATTGACCATGATATGAGAAAGAAAATTGAGCAAGAAGTTGGAAATGAGAGCAGCAAAGGATCTGACTCTTCTGGAGCACACCACTGCTGCCAAGTAGGTGTAAAAACCACCCAACAGTAGTGTTTGCACCTACAAAGAAACAGTGTAGGGAGAGAGCTACACAGAGATACAGAGCTACACAGAGATAGGTCTAGGTGCTTTGTTTCTTTTAAATTTTCATTGTCTTCTACCTGAAGGAGTGACTAGAATGATAGCATCACAAAGAATTTAAGGAATCTGTTTTCATTATGATTAGTTAGCATCATATAACTTATTTAGTTTCAGTAATAATTAATTTCAACACCAAATGAAAGGACACGTTTTTTAATATATGCATGTATGTGTCTGGACATCTGTAAGTGTATTGTACACACACGAATTTTAATATTTTATGCTGGACAAGTATCATAATGAAATACCTTTAAACATCATGTCATAATTTCCTGGAAATGATGTGACACACTTCTACAATTTCCCTTTGCCACACTCTGGGACCTTCCTCTGGCACCATCCAAACTCATGTTCATGCTGTTACTAAAAAACACACACATGTGCACACATATGTATTTGTATGCACACACAAGTGTTTATCTGTGTAGTCAGCATTTATAAGTATATGCCTGAACAAGACTCTCTTGCATGTACATTGTATAAGGAAAATCATTACATTCTGTATTTTATTCCTTGTACTGAAATGAATTTCCTATACTGCTTGCTATCATTGTTTCCCAGTAAACTCCCAGTAAACACTCTGACAAACAAGGAGTAAGATTTTCAGAAATTCTTTGGGAGGAGAAGTGGACCCTAGAGATAAAGCATTAGATAATTATAAATTATTTTCAATGAACAAGTACCACATTTCCCAGGAAAATCTGAATATATGAGTAGAGCAGACTTTAACACCTTGGTGCCTGAGTGATTACATACTAAATATCCTTCCTCATTTCCTCTGCCTGCCCAGTAAAATCAAGCAAGAACAAAACCTGACAGTGTCCATTAAAAACCAAGGTAACAATGAAAACAGACCTGTAGAATTGTATTTATTAGTGGAAAGGGACTTTTTTCCTCCTTGGAGACACCTTTGAAATTGGCAATGAAAAGTACAAGAAATCTGTCCACTATCCAGGTCTCTGCCATACTTTGCTGTGATATGATGAGACCAACCAAAGCCTTTCTGGGGCTGTTGCCTGGCTGTGCAGAGCACAGTGTAATTTCTGATACTTTCTGGAATCCAAAATGGGCATGGCAGAGCTGATCTGACCTCCTGTACTTCCCTTCCCTTCTCTTGAGGGCAAAGTAGGGTAAATTTAATTGATGGCTGTAAATCATTTGATTGTTATAATAGTCAGCCCATATAAGCAAAGCAGATCTCAAAGATGAGTTAGAGAGACAAAAACATGTCTGGATTAAGAGAGTGC
This sequence comes from Geospiza fortis, assembly GCF_000277835.1. NCBI lineage: Eukaryota > Metazoa > Chordata > Aves > Passeriformes > Thraupidae > Geospiza > Geospiza fortis. The sequence continues at coordinate 854,899 of NW_005054511.1, forward strand.
CAAATAACATAAGGGTGCTGAAAAGAAAATTCAATAAAAATGTCCTGAAAAGACAAGGAAATCTGAGATGCTCAGCTAAAAAAAAAGAGATATACAAGCTGATATGTGGGGAAGCTGAAGCCCAGACCCCACTGGCTCTCTGCCTTCATGAGGGAGACCAAATCAGTGAGAAAAACAGAGACAAAAATTAGAGTATTTTAGTATTTTGAATTTCTTTATCAGAAGTTCTTGGTTTTGAATGGGGTAGATTTAGTTCTCTTCCTGGAAGCTGGCACAGTGTGAGTGGCTGCATGGTACCTATTTGCCAGCTGGGGTTAAACCACAGCAGAGACCAACATCATACCAGGTGTGCACTTCCTCTGGAAACCCCACTGGCCATGGGGATGAGAACTAACACAGCTGTAGGGTGCTATAGCACACAGACATGAGCAAATGCCATTTCTTTTTCTGCTCTTCTGCAACTTAATCCTGTTCTGTGAGTGACGCCGCACTGTTGATGAGGTATTCTTCCTTTGCTCTTAACTAAAAGCAGATAACCTCTTTGTTATCTCTTTAAGACCAGTATTTTTAAGCAATATACAGCACAATTGAGAAATAAAGACTTTGTAAAGAAAATGGTGCATTTCTAATGTTTAAGAGTTGCAGCTTACTACCAAAAATATTTCTTCATGACCATGATCCTGCGTGAAGTGATGAAAAGCAGGAGCTGGTTAAAATGATAAATACTTTTATGTGTTTTCTGCACAAGTTCCATTTGGCCTTGTTAGACTATTTTCTTCTTGTGTGGGATAGAAGATTTTTTTCCACTATTCATCTCTAAGTTTGACTCTGCAGTGCCTGCACTTTTGAACTGACAAAGCTGTTGCACGAAAAACAGGGCTGGTTCATAAGCTGAAGGGAAGCTGAGGTCTCTGTGACTGAGTGCCTTCCATGAAGACAAAATTAAAAAGAAACCCTTGCTAACCACAGCAATAAACAAATCAACATGAAAAACTTATGAAACAGTTGATAGGGACATTTTATTTCCTATTTCTTCACTCTGAATATGACTGGAACTTAGCATTGCCTATTGACATTGCAGACTTCAATTTAAATGTTTATTTTTACCTTAATTAACAGGAAATACAGCTTTTTGTATTATTGCCAAAATTAGGTTAGTGTCCCTTCTCTGCAATAAATAGATATAAAAGTTACTTGAATGGGTTAATATGAAAACAAAACAAAAACCTAACTGAAAACAAAAAAACAACTAACCAAACAAAAACCCCCCAAAATCCACAAAAAATCCCCCCACAAAATGTTCTTGAACATTTTTTTAATGTGATTTTCATCTTTGTTGCTTTTGGAATCATCTAAGTATTCCAATGTTGATAGAAGGCATGTTTTGTATGTTTATCTGTGTCTTTCTATAAAGTTATTTCACCTTTTCCATTTATTTCTGTTCAGAACAATTCTAGTGCTTATTCTAATACCATTCGTTAGAAGATTAATTAACATTTATAATTCTAATTCAGATTTAAATAAATATAATAAGGCTGGGGATCTAATTGTACTTAATGAGTTTATACATGTTCAGTAGCAAAGTTACTGTCTCCCAATTAAGCATTATACAGTGTTTAATACTTGCAAAAATTTTTAAATATGTACAGTTTTAAAAAATTAAAATTCCAATCTCTGTTTTCTCATCAGTGTTTTGGTTGACCTATTATTTTAAAAGTTTTGTTTCTTTATCATAAAATTTCCTCCACCTCCTTAAAACCCCCCTGAAAGAAAGTTAGCTGGGAAAAAAAAAGCACCACTAATTTTATCAGGGCCATTTTGAACTTGTTTGGTTTTTTTTTCTTTGCTGTGAATAAAACAGAATACAAGTACATGATAACAATTTATATAGCTGAAATTTCTTCCTAGCTATGAAATTTGCCTTTGACTTCAGTAGGCAAAGAACTGGACATGAAAGACAAGTGAAGCTGAAGCTTTTGAAAAGGGGTTAATAGCTACTGTGCCTGTTCAGCACAGGTCTAGCACAGGGCTTATGCGTTGGTTCAGTTCACTGGTGATGGATTTTTTGACCAGGTCTATTTCTTTGACAGATATTCACTTCACCAACTGTATTTGCAGAACCAATTTTAAGCATGTTTTGAGCACATTTAAAATATGTCATGTCTTTCTATTTGTTGATTTTTTTGTTCTGATCACAGGTAATTACCATTTTTTACAAATGTCAAAAAGTGCATTGTTTTCACTAAAGTGTAAGAAATATTGTCAACTTAAGGGCACATGTTCCATGAAGGACATTTTACTGCTTTATTTTTCAAAATAATATAAATAAATCATATCTATTATTTAGCATTACATTACATTCTTTGAACTATAAGCCTATTTTGAATTTTTTCTGCACTATTTTCAAAGCCAGCTGAATATTGCTTAAGTTCAGACTGCTCTCCAGTCTGTTGTTCATTCATTTGGCACATGATAAATGTAATATATCTTGAAGGCTGGATTCAATTGCCCATATGTTGCTGGCTAGTGACATTTCCAATGCTCCTTTCTGCCATCTAAATGTCACAGATCTCCCACAGGTCCTAAGGACCATCACAGTAGGATATCTCAGATACTATTAGGTACTGCATTAAGTTCATACCTGTGAGCAATCAAAGTAGGTTGCAAGTGACTGCCCTGATCTGGGTTAGGCTTGTCTCATAGAAGTGAACTCAAACACCTTAAATATCTGAGTTAAAATTAAAAATTAAATTAAATTTAAAATTTAAAACTTAAATGTTTGCTTAAATATAATCTAGAAAGGTAGTGCAGACAGCTAGTGAATGTAGTTAACAGAAACTTTAGGGAACTTTCCAGTTTAGTGCCAAGTAAACACTTGATGTTCTAAACAGCCCTCTAGACCTCAGCACACTGGCACACACCCAAAAAACCCCAAATTCAGGTGAGAAAGGGGTCCCACATTTGTGTGCAGTCATTCTCAGCTGGAAATAGGTTCAATCACATTTTTAATGCTCAGGTTAAAACATAATGAGTGATGACATCCTTCTACCTCAGTGAGGTTTCTATTTGCAGAAGTATAGTAAATTGCTTGCATTAAAATGAAAACCACAAAAAGAAGTTTATTACTGCTATTGCAACACTGGAATGTGTTTCTTCACCCATGTTTTTTGCTGTGTATTTTCTCATGTCTCATGTATTTTATATGTATAATTTATATCTTTGAATTGAATCCTCCTAAAAGACTTTGCCTCCTACCTTTTACTGATAATTTAAAAGCTCTTTCCTTTTATATAATTTCTCATTAATCTTCCCAACTTGTCATTGATTGTTTGTGTTTCATTGCTTGAACTTGGTTTCATCAAGTCTGACATTTGTCAGTTTTACAATTGACACAAATCTAGGCACAGTCAACTGCCTTAGATCATCTGTAAAGTTGTTTTTTCTTGTCCAAACTGTTTCATTATCAGTTTTTTTCGTTGTTGTTTTGTTTTGTCTTGTTTGGCTTTTTTTCTCTCCCGGCAGATTTCCCCTCAGGAAACTCATCTATAGAGCCAGTATCTTTGTCTATGGTCTAGCTTTTTGTATTCCAGCCTGTAAAACAGCAGTTCTATATGACACAACTTACATGACACAATATCATAACTTTAAATCAATTATTTATACTTTAAAAAAAAAACCCTTCAAATCTTATTGATTTTTACAAATACTTCAGTAACTAGACTCCTTCTCAGATATCTTTGGTAAAACATTCTCTTTCAAAAAAGTTTTTTCTCCTATCTATTTTACTCCATGGTTTCTTAATTTTTCTATTGTTTTATATTATTCTTTATAACTGTCTTCTTCTTTTTTTTTTTTTTTTTAGTTTTTCCTGGTAGTCTTTGTTTTCATATTTTCTGCTTTTTTCAATCTCTATTATAAATTAATCTTGATAAATCAGTCTCCTCAGGTCTGTGAATTCATGGCCACCAGTGAATATACAGTTCCTCACAATTCCATAACAGAGCATGATTTCTATTTCACATCTGAAAGCTGAAACTATGACTACTTCTAGCAGTAAAATGAACACATCTCACGACAGTCAATCTTTCATCTATTCTCACTGAACCCGTCAGCGTACTGAAAAGGTAAACTACCAGCTTCATTGATTTCTACAGAATAATATACATTTTACAAAGTTGCTTTTTTTAAAATACTACCAAAATCCTATTTAGAGCTTATCAAATTTTAGCAATATCTTAATTTCTGTACTAGAAAATTACTCAGCATCTGTTCTAACATAAGTAGCTGAGCAGTTGTATTAATCTAAAACTGGTCTGCCCCTTCACTGCCCCTGCTCCCACAGATAGCTTTATTTATTCCTCAAATGTCATAGAAAATATTCTACCTCTCACATTTAATAAGCTAAATTTGCTGCAGCTTCTGCATTCATGCCTACCTCAGTGCTTGCTATTTTTAAATTTTCTTGGAGAGCTACTGAGTTGATGAAGGTTCATGGTTTCCCAAGGTCTCCTTCTTTGTCAGATTTTCTGCTAGAACAATTATTTCTCTGAAGAAATCTGGTACCTGTTCTCCCTTGGTAACACTGACAGGCTTTTTCTGTCCCCTAATGCTCAAATGGATATTCTGTATATTTAACACACTTCAAGTTGTTTTTCCTATCTCAGTTTTTTTTCAGACATCCGTTATCATTGTTGTTGTGCATTTCATTCCACAAATATCTAAGTTATTTCTCTGATTGTGGGATACAGCCCTAAGGTCCTATTTCCTTTGAGTATTCCTCTGAACAGTTGAACTCTCTGATTATCCACTCACATCTGCCTTTTCTTCCTTCTTTTCTTATCTAATGACTCTGTAGTATAAAATTAATACGTATTAATTGTACAGCCAGTTGCTCTTGCTACATATTTAAGAGTTCCTTCAGTGGTCAGTCCAGACTATACTGAATCCAGTTTTGTCTTCCTTCTTGCTCTCAATTAATTCTAGGTCTCTAGTCATGCTTCTGCTCTTTTACAACAGAATGTGGTCAATTTGTAGTAAAATTTTTCACCCATCACACAAGCTAACGGACCCAAAAAAGGGCTACCTTCCTTTCTAGACAAAAGTTCACCCAAATTTCCATTTTTTCTATTGCAAAATAATTGGCAGTCAGTACTTTACCAACCCTGTCTGTAATATTTTTCCTAAAGAAAAAGAAACCATAAATGTTGTCATCTGTGTATATATATATATATATATATATATGTATATATATATATAGTGTTCTAAACATAAAATTGTTCTAACAGCTGGGGGTTTAGAAATTAATCAGCTGTTTGATGCAAACTAGGTATTAATTGTTATTGCCATGGAAGTTCATGGGCTACAACAGAAATTGGATAAATTGAAGTACCACACAGTAACTAAGAGAAAGCACATATTGCAAAGAAAACTTAAGTTCTGCTGATTCCAGCAGGTAGTACAGCAGTGGAAATGGGATACAGTAACTGTACGAAAATGCTACCTGAGAAGATGTATTTAGTGTTTTTTTCTTCTTGGAGAAACTCCAGGGTCTATGCAAAGCTGAATGTGTGCCCTGCTAACTGTGTAGCCATCACAGAGAAATTCAGTGGTGACATTATTTGATATCTGTCCTAAGACTCTGTGTAAAGTGAGTGCAGTATTAGTATTACCTAATTTGAATAAGGGATTGAAACATTTTTCTTGCAACTCATAGTTCATTCCTCCATTTATATTTTTATCTCTGTCACACTTGTATGAAGACTTTATACAGAATTTTTTAGGTCCTTTTGTGAATTTGGCAGAAACCCTTTCACTGACTCTCAAGTACACAGAATTATTAAGTTTCCTCAGTCAGGAAACATACCCCTGAAAGATGATCTAAAAAGTTTTGCCAGCTCTCATTTCCATAATACATCTTTCAGGGCTATAAATATGGGTGTATGATGTTTCACAGCTTTTCTACCTATTTCATGTCTTACTGGTGCTTCTCAAATGCATTTTGCCAAAGAGAGGTGGATCAATAATTCCATTTTGCATATCAAGAGACTGGGAAAGGAGAGCTGAAGTGAATTTTTATAAGGTAGCTGGAGGCTAGTAACAGATAGAGAGGTGGATGCAGGACTGAGATCCCAATTGGTTACCACAGGCATCTGGGAGTGCTGCCTCTCAGCTGGGAGAATAAAAGAATACTGTCTTCTGATATGCATCTTTATGCAAATGTGACTGTGTACAGTGCCAGGTACATAGATGTACTCATATAGGCTGAGTAGGTGATGTGTGATTTATTTCTTAAAGAAACAACTTTCTGAAATCTTGGAATTTTCTCCCTGTCTCACTCGTCTTCTGCTCCAGCACACTGAAAAGGTCTTGACAGTATTTCATCTCATTCATGTGTTATCATTACTACTGTCAGGAGGTTTTGGATAACAAATGCAGTGCTTTACCAGCTAAAAACATTTTCTTTTTGCGCTGACACAGACTCGTCAATAAAACCCCACGGCATGTTAACTTCCCATCTCTCAGATGTGGCACCCTGGCATTTACAATGCAGAGAAAGGTAACAAAGTGTGAAAGAGATCATAAATCATTTAAAGAGAGTTAAAAAGAGACTTAAAACAAAAACCTTCAGGAAAGGAAGGGGGAAAAGAAGTGAAAAAGTGTGGGTGCCAAAAATTATTTTATACAAGAATGAAACAGTGACCTTTTCACCTATCATCATTCACATTGGTTTGCCTTCCTCAGCCTCTGGAGTTAAGAACAATTCAGCCAGTGTGCAGAATGTTGCAAGAGGAATGAACCTTTTATTTTATTATTACCCAGGGCATGATACCCTTGAGAGGAATGACAAAAACAAATAAGAGCAAACAGAACAAAAGGGAAAGCAAAGGTACTACAAGTTTGGGATAATAAAAGCAAGAAATGAATTTGATATACTGAGAGATAGCCTTCAATTCAAAGTTCACAAGGCAGGCAAATGCATTTCATGGGAAACTTTTACATTTCAAAATATGTTTTACAATCTTTTCACTCAGTCATTTAAATATGGGCTTTGCAGATGCCTGAAAATGTAGCAAGGGAGAGGGGCACACTTCATCATAGCTTGAAAATGTGAACGTACAAAGAGTACTCTTCAAGAAGGCACACAACAGAAGGTTGGATATTTATATGATCAGCTCTAAATCATGATGTTTTACAGGCAAGCTCTGTTTTAAAATAAGTGCATCTAGGAAGGTGATATAGGCTTATAACCAAAATGACAGATGGTGACTGACATAGATGTCCATGTCAGACTCCTCAGCTCCCCACTTTGGGAAAAAAACATTTTATACAGCACAATTAAGTGAAAACATTTTGATATGAAATATAAATTATAACAATTATCAATTGTGGCTAGCCTTTCAGAACCCTTCCAATAAACAAGAGAAGCAAAGACTATAACTTTGAAGTAAGCACTAATTCACCTCTGCACATGCCAAGTAGTTCTTACTGAGAATAATAACATTAATGTATATCAAGCATTTTGTTATCAAGTATTTTCCAGACATAACACATAAGCTAGTTTCAGATTTTGAAACACTAGCAGTCAGCTGAAATCTAATTACTGCTAAAAAATACAAAGCAAAACTGTGTAACAGGTTTTGGCAGGAAGAAAGGAATAATAATATATCCAATTAACAGAGTAGAAGGTATTTTAGGTAGGCAGATTGACATTAGTAAACTAGAATTTGAAAATGACTTCACAGTAAACCACTTGCTTTGCTGAACAAATTAGGGAAAAGAAAAAGAAAGCTGTTTATTGGTGTGAAATAGACTCAGGCTTGATCTGTGACTTTGGTTTGGAAGTGAGGTAAGTCTCAGCAGTAAGTAACACAGACAGAGACTTAAATTTCCACTTCCCTGATCATTTCTGATAGTTTCTAAGTCATCAGTGATTTTCCATCGAGTTATTCCCAGGCTGAGAAAAATAATTTAACTTTCTTCCTTGTAAAGTATGAAAGAGAAGGCTTCTAGAGATCAACATTGTCCAAATGTACAATGTGCAATTCTGAAAATACCTTTTTTTTTTTTTTATTTAATAGAAAAGGCAACAAAGATGAAATATCAGTAGAACCCACTTGTGGCATTTTTTTACTAGCTCTCAAAGCTCTTCCAGCTGTCCATTGTATCCCTTTCTGGAAATGAGCAGTACTGACTTGCTCTTGTTTGCCCTCTAAAGTCATGTGTGGCTTACTGTCTGCTATCACAAGTTCGTCATTTGACTAGGACTGTGCATTTTGAATTCCAGTCAGCACCACTAGATTTATTAGACTATATTTGTCCAGTCTGGATCTGACTGTCTTGAGACAATGTTGCCTTTCACAGACTGATTCATGCTGTTGTTCACTCACTCAGAAAGTTCCATCTACCTAATAACAAATTTTAATATTTTTCTGTTGACATGAGATCTATTATGTCTATTTTTAAAATCTGATTAGTGAGTTTCAATATCATACTTAGTTTCAATTTTCCTCTATTTAGATTGCCACAAAAATGCAGTTTCTTAACCCTGTCAGAGGGCTATTCAGGAGATGTAAATAGCTGATGTTTCATAGACATTCTAAATCTGTGGTTGTTTCTAAAGCAGTTGAAAAAGGTCAGAATACAAATATGCATGAGGAAAATAAATGAATATTTTGCATCTTCTCAATGTTCTGCTTCGCATCTTCTCCATCACTGCTAGAATTTCTCTGATGTTTCTCTCAGCATGCCTTATCCTCCATTTTACACTTGCTCTGGCAAACCCCATTGTTTTCTGTATTCTGTAGGCATTATGTCTGTTTAAAAAAACCTGGATCTGACTAACAGTTATCTCTTAGAACATACAATATGCCACACAGAATGCCACAGTAAAGGAAACTTCAGAAAGATGGTATAAAAATTGTGAAGGAGAATACAAAGTTTAGGCAACTTGCCATAGAGACTTTCTGTATTCAAAGTTGCTTCTTCAGTTATTCTTTCTTAGTTCTATATGATTTTTCTTTTTCCTTATCCAAATAAGGCTTTAATGAAAACATTTATAATGGTTTCAGCTCCTAATACAGCTCTAAATGCTGGTAGAAAACACACTCTTGTAATATTCCTTCTCTTGAGAGAATATCTGAGACTGATACAAATGCAAAATCGGGTAAAATATTCATGATTATTCCTAAGGTTCATTTTACCATCTTAGTCAGCACTTTAATTTCTGGTTGCAAAGCATTTTAGTGGGACTGAAAAGATACAGAATGCCTTTTCATTTTTCCTCTCCCTCGTAAGTCAAATACACAATAAAATTACAGCTGTAATAAAAATACTAATAGTGCACTGTGAATCTCTTTAACCAGTTATCCCGTTTCCTTCCTGGCTGTTAAGCTGCACTCAGAATGCTCAGAGAAAATACATTTGCATTGTACAGTAAAAGGCAAGTTTAAATGCATTACATGACAGCTGGTTTATTAATGTCACTTGTGATCAGCAGCATGAATTGCCTATCTGAGAAATTCATGGGCAGTCAAGACAATGAACAAATTATTCAATGGGGAAGAATTTTGTGTCTTTTAGGATTCATTTATGGTACATAAATGTAAGTTATAACCGTACCCCATCTTACAACATGGGTGTGTTTTGTGATTGCTATTAGTAGGGGGTCAAAATTTACAGTCTAGAATGGCAACACCTTTGAAAGCTTGGAACATTAATTCCAGGCTCAGAAATTGGTCAGTGTTTTCATTTTGTTTAAAAACAAAGAGTTTTCTAGTGATATTGTATAGAGGAATTATATGGGCATTCAGAGTGGATCTTTTATGGTTGTTTTGTCTTGTGTAATCTTATGATCATCAATGTGGAGTAGTTCAGATGGAGGTTTATTTTTGTTGTTTGTTTTTTGTTTTGTTTTGTTTTGTTTTGTTTTGTTTTGTTTTGTTTTGTTTTGTTTTGTTTTGCTTTGGTTTGGTTGTTTTTGTTTTTTTTTTTTGTTTTGTTTTAATAGACCTTTGTTTAAAGATTTAACCATTGGTCTGTGCGCATAACCACCTATGGAGATGTTTTAACTTCATGATTTCTCTGCTTAGATATTTTAAACTTTTCCAGTTAATACCAGTGGCATGAATACATGCAATACATGTAACCCTTTCTAAAAAGCACTTTATAGGAGGTAGTGAGTGACGTGCAGGAGCTACTTTCTCACACTCAGAAATCCTTCTTTGCAAGAATTATTATAATATCAAATAACATGATCATATACATCAGAGTTTGGGGTATTAATGGTTTTAGTTGGAGTCTTAATGGCTCAAGTTTTCAACACTCAAACAGAGAAATCCTGGCATTATTGAGACCTAAAAGACTTTGAAATTTGATTCCGAGGAATTTGTACAAAGAGTTTCATATAACTGCTGATAAACACTGTTGTTCCATCAGCATCACATGACATTGAATTCAAGACATAATATGGGTTTTCCCATTGGTTGTTTAAAAGACTAGATATGGGCAATAGCTACACTTCACATTGTCTTTGTGTCGTTTGTCTTGTCCTGGGTCATTAAACCTGGACACAGACACGCACTTACTTTCTTTTTCCTGCACACATTGATGAGGGAATGCTGGGTTTGGTGTGAGAGCATGTGCAGGCAATAAAAAGACAGAACCTGCTGAAACAGTGTTGGAGGTGTTCTGCAGAGACAGAGGCAGACTTACTATAGTGGATTGGAGATCAGAGCCTGGAGAAACTCAAGAGCTAAGTCATTTGGCAATAGGGTTCACTGACAGGGAAAAACACCCAAGGAGCATCCAAGCTCTCTGTACTTGGTGGTGTTCACCATTCCTTTTTAAGAAGTACAATTATCTCATTTTCAAGCATGTAGTTAAGGTTAGTGCAGTTCTGATGTGGAACTTTGATTATAGACCAAAATTCTGTCAGTACCAGACTGACACAGGAATCATAACAGCTCAGTGGCAGTCAGATGAGGCAGATGAGGCAGATTCTGCACCTGGAGTAGGGCAATCCTGTACGTACACACAGACTAGGAAACAAGAGGCTGGGGAGCTGCCCTGTGGAAAGGGACCTGGGGGCCCTGGTTGAAGTCGAACGTGAGTCAGCAGTGCCCTGGCACTATTTTTGTGTGCATGTGGAGAATGTGTGTTTGTCCATGTGTTTGAAAGGAAGGTAAAGACCCAGAGTGCAAGTGGTAGTCTGTGTTTATGCAACAGACAACACAGAGCTCTGGATAACAGGCCAAATCTTCAAATACACATAAGACCAAGGTATTTCAGGAGAGCTCATGACAGACACACCTGTGAGGCTGAGATCACAGTTATAATATTGCAATTACAGCAAGCAGGATAAAGAAGACTTCATTTTGGAAAGTGACACTAAATGCATGGACCAAAGGATGTGATGTTCATAACTATTGCCCATGCACTTTTCTGCTCTTTATTATTAAGTTGGTGAAACAGTTTTCATCAGTGCATGTTTCAGAAATGTGCTTTTGGTATTTTTGCCAGCACAAGAGATGTTCAAGACCTCTGTGCCATTAATTTCTCTCCCTAGAAATTAGCTAGCAATGTGAGGCTGGTACAGCCTTATTACTTTTTCATGCCTTGTGATGCTATCATTCCATCTGTAACCAATCTAAGTGTTAGGTTTGTAATACAGTCAATGAGCAAGTTTTGCTTGTTCTTCTGCAGAGCTGGCCTCTGACATTAAACTTAATTGTAACTACAGCTACTATATAAAATTTCATAGATCCTGGAAGATTAAGTCTAGTTGTTAATTTGCATAGTTTTATGAAACATTTATTGGATTATTCTTTAATGTCTTAGCATATTACTGACAGAGATAGCATAATTTGAAAACAACAACAAGGGACTTTAAAGCTTTATGGGGAATTATAAAACCATTCCCCAGTGGAATAATATTGTAATATAGCTTTTCAATGTAGTTGTTCTGTAACATTTCAGAATTAGATGCTGTATCTTTAGTATATGAAACTTATCCCCATCTGTTTCTTATGCATGAAGCCACTTACAGCTACAGTGTTTCCTCTGTGCTTCTGATTTTGATAATCATTCAGGGGTAAGAGGGGGAGGAACACTGGTCTTTTATTAGCAATTTAAATTGGTGCAAACCACTTCCTTTAATTCCCCTGGAAGTGCAGACCTCTTCCTTACTTCTACATTGCTAAACAGAAAGTAAAAAGTACAGTGCATACCTCAAAACCTAAGGAGTACTGAAATGTAAATTTTTTCACGCGCTGTGAACCACTGTGATATTTCTACACTATAAATATGTCCCAATTAATTTTATAATATTTGGTATTGCACTGCCCAACAGGGAAAGAAAATATTAAAACTTGCAAATTCACAATTATGTATTTGAAATTAATTTTTAACAACTATTAATAGGAGTAAAGGAGCTGCACAGTTTTTCCCTGAGTAAGGTAGAAATAAAAATTTAGCAGGATAAGTGCAAACTAAACCATTTTTTTAGAGTTTCCTCATTACACAATGGGATGCTTTTTATAGCCCTAGAATATCACTTCTACTGTTGTATCTGACATGTATAAAATTACCTCCATTCCTTAAATATTGTGAAAGGATATGAGGTAAGACTTTACATTCCTGTGAATAAAAGGGCCTGGAGCTTCTTGCGGACAGAAATTAGAATATTAGCCAGAAAAACACCCTTGCAGCAGAGAAAGCCAACAGCATCCTGAGCTGCGTTGGGCAGAGAATCAATTACAAGGAATTGATCCTTCCCCAGTTTAAGAGAGACATGGACAAACTGGAATAAATTCAGTGAGGGTCTGTGATGGTCATTAAGGACTTGGAACACTGAGAAGAGGCCAGGAGAGCTGGAACCATTCAGCCTGAAGTCTATTAGGCTCACCTCAGAAACACTTAGAAATAGGACAAAAGAAAAGCAATGGAGCAATGGAAATTCGCGCTGGATATTTAAATTTTTATTTCACCAAGACCATGATCAAAAAGGCTTTCCACATAGGTTTTGGCATCTCCATTCATAGAGATAATAAAACCTGGACAACACAAAAGCTAGAAAAACCTAATCTAACTTTTGAGGATCAAGTTTTTGCCTTGGGAAATGGTTAGATCAGATGGCCAGCTAATGTTCTTCCCAAACTAAATTGCTCCAAAACTCCATGATTTTAACATCTTACAATGGAAATTAGGAAAGCAAAATTCCATTTTTGATCTAAGACTGAACCTATGAGTAAAAACATTGCATTATATCAACACTTGGCCTGACAGAAAGTCCTTTTATCTTAACTATTTCTCAAACTCTATACATTCTAACTTTGGGCTTAAGGTCAAAAACAAGAAAGAAGGAAAGAAGTAAAATTGATCATTAACTGGAAAGTCTTAGAAGGACAAAGCCAAGAAATAAACAAAACTATGATGTGAAAAATTTGGAATTGCTCCCACAATTTTTATTCCTTACCTCCTTAACTCCTGTGTGCATTCATCACTTGTGTTCTTCAAAAGTGGCTCTGGCTTGGAAACTTGAGTCCCTTTACATGGTGCTCATCACTCAGCCAGTCTTTTTTAACCCTGCCATCAGTTTCAGTTGCATAATTTTTCACAGGATCCCTGACATTTTCAGTCAGACATCATTCATCATGTCACTCTTTGTACTTTTACGCTTTTATCGTTATTGAGAATATTGTGCCACAGTTCACAGTATTTAATCTTGCTCAGAAAGAATGAAATTCCCCAAAAGAGCAAGAAAGGCTACATTAAATTGCCCTTGATGTATATTTTTGCTCTTATTTTAATGTATTTAATCAATTTTGTGCCACAATAAAGGTATTTTATAGCTCGTATTTTCTCCTTTTAAACCCTTGCACCATAAACATTAGCAAGCATAAGTACACACTTAAATTTAGACTGAATAGGTATGTAAATATGTACATACAGAAGCACAAGCACTAACTTCTACTGGAGACAGGTATTGCAATCTCAGATAGCAGTGAAAACAGCTCTTCTAAGCTGGTGACATGTTCTCTCCTCCTGTTGATATCAGCTCCCTCTGGAGTCTCTTAGATCCACCTTTCAAAGGGCTGTCTGTCAGATTAATGAATATTACACAACTAACAACCGATTTTGAAGTCTCCCTTGCCATAAAAGGATAATATGTCCAGTGTTGCTACTGCAGTGTAGTGATCACGAGAGCTATTGTGAGTTAATTCTGAAGTTCTCAGAAAAGTATGCAAATCTTACGATTTTCACAGCATGCTCCATTGCCCATTCGATTACTTATAGCTCCCTAAATATGAATTGGTTGTTTGTTTCACACAGGTTTTGTTTACACTGGTGATACCCTTTCATCTTTTCAATGAGGTTGTTAGTATGAACCATCCAAACAATACTCGAGTTACAAACCAGAATGTCCTTTCCATACCCTCCAAAATGCTGCTATTTGCAGAGCAAATGTTTTCATTTTAGAATTTGCTCTTTGAGGATTTGAACATGTTCAGTTCCTCATGAATATTAGGTTCTGACATTATACAGAGTGGATCATTTTCTCAGTTTCTGTAATTCCAGCAGCCATGCCTGTTAGGAAATCATTTGGCATAAAATAACCATAAATTTGTCTAGCTTTAAGACTACTTCTGAAAGTCACAGGGAGGATTTGGGAACCAAACAATTCTTCAGGAGACAAGGACAAATATAAGTGAATTAGGATTTGCAGTTCTTAGGTGCTATGCACAGCACAAATTATCTTAGCAATCATACAGTGACACATTACTACTCTAAATATTCAGATCTCCTTAGTGTTAAAGGGTTATTATGATAAATTGAAGTAGGTGTCTAAGTCCTTCTACGTGTGAACAGTATATCATCACTCATATTCAGTTAATTCAGCTGAAGATGGTTACACTTGTATAATTCATTTATCATAAAAAAACCCCAACTTTGTTACACCGGAATACAATAAGAATTGTTCTATAGGTTCCAACTCACTTGCAGGTCTAATCTTAGTTAAATAAATAAATATGCTCCAGAATTCAAGAATGTATTCCAAATTAACCTGTCATGTAGGTGAGATCTCTGTCCACTGAAACAAGATTAAGGTCTTAAAGGAAAAAAAAATGAATTAGCAGAACTAATATCAGAATGAACCATAAGACGATTTTAAAACTAATGAATTTCATGAACTACTTGAGAAAATAAAATATAAAGTGTCTTCAAGAAATAAAAATAGGTGGATTTTTTTTTTATTTGGGGCTTTCTTAGTTGTTATTTAATTTTAGTAATGTATTCAAGGACTCAAGAATTATGTCTGAAAAAATTGCCTTCAATAATTTATTCTGGAATGGTCCCAAGTGTTATGCCACATCAGGTCTATTAAGAAGTGAAATGTGACCATCTCCAAACGTATTGTGCTTTACTGATGCGAAAACATATTTTGAAGAGGTAGCTGAATGTCAAATAGGCTTTTCTTCCCTTTGACGAGATCTGAAGTAAGAGCTATATATAAAATCAACTGGGTGTGGGGGATTTTTTCATAAGCTGTTTCACTCAGATAAGTTTCATTTCTGTGGTATAGGCAGAAGGGAATCAGTAAGCAGCACATTCTGCTTTTCTCTGGTACGGCATTTTCTTTTTGCTGCTTTAACATGAATATTATAGAGTAGCAGACATCACACCCGCAGAAGTCCCATCTTCCTTTTAAATTCTTAAAATAAGAGTTAATTAGCAGGTCAGACTCCAGACAGCTTTCAAATAGATCCCTATTCCAATGTAATTGTAAATGCTGGACTTGCTTGATTCATTCTTCTGTTGAGCTCTGGGGTTCCAGCCAGCAAGAAAAAAATTCCCACTGGTGATTACCAGCCATGATTTCATTGCCATTGCAGAGCTACAGTCAGTTTCATCTGAGGCGAATTTCCAATGTAAAGCAGTTCAATATTCCAACACATTGTCACATTCAAAGAGTAGCTTACTTGATTTCTTCATTCCAGTGTTCTGGGAGGTAGGGTTTTTTCCAGTCTCTTTTGCTGACTTTTAAGTTCACTACATCATTATTTAGATCTTAATAGCATCTATAGTTATCTTAATTAAAAAAGATCTGGTTCTCCATTTGTTTTAAATTCATAACTAATTACTCAAATTCTTAAAAAACCTTCAAATTGCATTTCTTTCTGAGCTTGAAAAATAATAAAATAATAAATAATAAAAGATATTTTAAAAATAATGTGTTCAGTGCCAGACATATTCAAAAGTTGCTTCTTTGTGTCTTAGTTGAGTCCACGCATTGTAATACAAATACTGAACATGTTAAATAGTAAATTGGAACACAAATATTTGTATTAAAATGTGTGGACTTGACTAAGACATAATTAGTAATTCAACTTAAATAGAGAAAGATGGTGTTGTGATCTAAGTAAATAACATGGGAAAAGTCTTTGAGGAATTCACATAACACACAAGAACTTGCTTCTGCACTAAATAGTAGGTTCTTGTTCTGTAAGAAATGCAAAAGCCAAACTGATAGGAACCTTCCATTAGCACAGAGCTCTGTGAAGTCTGCCCATGGTCATGTGAGCATAAGTTTTCGCTAGGAAATTATTTTGTCATGTAGGTGTGCACAATTGATATATCTGCATGTATGTGCAGTTAATTTATTCCTTTAATGCCATAGCTCCATGGAAATTTTCAATAGTTAAGAATTTCTTATTGCCTCTAAAGCCTTTCAAGGACCAATTACAATTTCCAGTCTGAAGTTCTGATCTGGAGCTCTAGAGGCTTTAACCAGAAATATATGGAAAAATGGATTGATGAAATCTAAAACCTACTGTATAAAGTATTTCAGGTTTGGCATGTTTTTTCCAGAACTGAGGGGATATCCAGCTGGGAACCTTGCAAGTGCTGCTTGCCCTTTCTACCTTTATTTTTTTTTTTCCAGCAGTGAAACTTTCAGTAATGGCAATATTACAATATGTCTAAAGATAGAGAGGAAGTTTCAATTCTTGACTGTAACATTTTGGGCTTTGGTCTGGGAAACAATTTCTGAAGTTTCTTTTCTTTTCTTTTTCCCAACCAGTATGGATACAAGATGAAAAAAAGACCTTTCATAATTGGGTGTTCAGAGACACAGGGAGCTAATGGTCCCAGTCCAGGAGCACACTTCAGCTGACTGGCAGAGCCCCCACTGAAGTATGAGGTGGTAACTTCCAGAGTCTTCTCTAATGTTTCAACTATTTTCTCATTTTTTATTCTGCCAAACTGGAAGAGAAAATTGGAACCTCATGAGATTTAGGAGGCTAAGTGCAAGATGCTACGCCTGGGTTAGGACAACACTTGGAACAGGCTGGGGGATGAAGGGATTGAGAGCAGCCCTGTTGAGAATGACTTGGAGGTGCTGGTAAATGAGAGGCTAGACATGATCCAGCAATGTGTACTTGAAGCACCAAAGCCAAACAGCTGCATCAAAAACACCTTGGTAGCAGGACAAGAGAGGATTCTGCCCTTTTACTCTGCTCTCATGAGACCCCACCTGCAGTGCTGCAGCAGCTCTGGGGTCCTCAGCACAGGAAAGACAGGGACCTGTTGGGTCAGAAGAGGCCATGATGATGATTAGAGGGGTTGAGCACCACTCCTATGAGGAAAGGCTGAGAGGATTAGGGTTGTTCAGCCTGGAGAAGGGTCCAGGAACACCCTCAGCCTTCCCTTACAAGTGACCCTATAAGAAAGATGTAGAGGGACATTTTAAAAGGGATTTTAGTGACAGGACAACTTTACACTGAAACAGGATAAGGCTGGATTAGATATAAGGAAGGATTTCTTTGCTGGGAGGATGGTGAGGGAGTGGAGCCAGTTGCCCAGAGAGGTGGTGGATACTTTATCCCTGGAAATGTTCAAAGTCAGGCTGGATGGAGCTCCCATCAGACACTGGAATACTCCAATCAGATCATCCCTAAGGTGCCTCTTTTCCAAGCTGAACAAACCCAATTTTCTCAGCCTTTCCCCATAGGAAAGGTATTCTATCACTCTAATCATGTTGGTGACCACCCCTGGACTCACTCCAATAGGTCAATGTCCTTCCATCTTACCACCTAGTACAGGGTATTTAGAAAAATAATGGAATGACAGAGTTAATGCTCCATAACATGAAATTCAACTGCAACTGATCCAGAATGTGAAATTTACATTGAAACCAATGTGTTGAGATCATTGTGTTCTTGGATGGAATGCAATTTTAGAATGTCAAAAATATATTACATTATTGAAAAAAGGAGAGTGTAAGACTTTCATTATACTCATCAAGTCTTCAGTTAAAAAGAGAATATTTAAATGGCAGACTACATTTAATGTGCATTAGAAAAAAAATAAAAGAAAAGAAATAGTCCATAGTGTGCTATTTTAGTGAATACTGTAAATATTTTTAGCATGTCAATGAGCTATTAACTCAGGCAATTTTTCTAAAAGCAGTTAGTTAAATGTAGCTTCTCCATAAGTATAAGTAAACAAACTATAAGTAAACAAGCCATTTTACAGATTTACATTTTCCTCTTACTCTATAAAATCAATTCAGAATTTTTGCATATCTAGTTTTTCAACAAGGCAGTCTTCTTTATGATGAACTTGAAGCAAATTGACCATGTTATTTGTAAGATACAGAGGTTGATATTGTTGTTATGATTTCTTCAAGTTTTTTGGTTTTTTGGGTTTTTTTTGCTTTCTACCTATATTTGGTTTTGACACACTGCTAAGCAAATCTGAAGTTCAGAAGGTGGAATAACGCAATTTCCTCTGACTTCAGAGACCTCTGTGTCAGATAGGTTGGCTTATAACCCCCTAGTACAGAAGCAGCAAGTGTATTCTGGTGTTTGCCATATTAAAATAAGTACGTCTATTTTCAGCTGAATAAGGATCTTCACTAATTCAATCAGTTCACAGAACTGCATAATTTTCAGTCCTGTCTATGTTGCAGGGTGGGCCTGAGAGATTCTGGAAGGATAATGAAACTACCAGTTCATAAAGTTCCTGATTTTGTCTACTTTTGAGAAGTTTAGGAATTTTTCCATTCTAGGTATAAAGATTTCCAGCAGCCAAACCATACTTCTGAGGTTCACAAGCCATGTGAGACAAAGACTAACTTTCAGTTTGCAAATCCTTTACAGAAAATTTGTTTTCTCCAAATACAGTTTTAAGATATGCTTTCATTTTCAAATGTCTGCATGAAAGTTTTCTTGGAGAACCCAACATCTCAACTACTTGGATCTTACTAATGAAAAGTCATTCCAATAAATAAATGGCTTTTCATGGTGCATATAATTGTGACACATCAATGCTATATTTTACTCTTCTTACATGCGTATGACTTAACCCTTAGCATGACCAGACTTGGATTTGGTTTTTTTGACATAATTTATAACATTTTTGTTGACTTTTAAAGATGTGTGCAATGAAGTTTTCTTAAAGTTACTATTAACTTGGGTAATTTTTTGTCTATAAATATATGGCGATTGATGCTACCAGCAAACTGATCTCATGGGGCTGAGGGAAAGTATTTAGGGTTAGAATGTGTGATTTCTATTTAAAATCCACCACTCTAGTGTCTAGGATTAGAACAGCAAAGCCTGGAACATTCCCTTAAGGCAACTCTCCTCTCCAGAATAGCTGCCTGAAGACCACATTGAAGACAAGGTGGGTTACCAGGTGCTTTGTCTATTGTCTTCCTCTGCTGACAAGTGCTGGTAAACATTAAGATTTTTCTGGTAAACATTAAGATTTAGAAGTAGATGCTAGAATCTGGTACCTGCTTTCTCCTGGAATTTGTGCTCAGTTTTTACTCTTGATGTGATTGTGAGACAACCTACACTACATGGGGACTTCAACAGCAGCTGGGGAACCTGGAACTTCATTTGTCTTGAAAGTCATAATGGTATGTTCTCTTAACACATCTAGGGGTGCAATCTCCTTGTAGAGGTGTCAGCATAGCATTATCAGGGTCTGAGATGATTATGAGACAATTCTCAGTGTAATAACTCTATTTTTCAGTCCGTTTTGCTCATTTCTTTGGCAGAAGATCAGCAGGAGATTGCCTTAAGTCTGACTGATGTGAAACTAGTGGTGCTGAAAGATGCCACTATTTCCTAACATTTGGAAGGTCAAAAGCTCAATTGTATTTTATAGTCTGGATATGTGAGGTTATTTCACCATTAAGATTCAGCAACTGTCATGAAAAACCCCATGGAAGTCATCAGCATGGTTTTGAAGAGGACTTTCAACAATGCAAGTGCTCCTTGGGCCTGTAGCTGACAAACTGCAGAGAGAAGCTCAGTGTGGGCAGTTTCAAATAGGATAAAAATCAGAGGTTATCTTGCAAATCCCTTATAAAGTCTTTTCCACTGTGCCAGGTATATCTCTAGCACCGCTGGTAGGGATCTATCATTGCTCATGAAAGCTGTAAGTAAGTGGTGTCTTCTCACTTTGAAGAGGCGACAGCATGTGAATTTATTTTATTTTTTATTGCCACTCATTCATTTCCTATGCTGAAAACCATGTCTCAGAGACTTTCCAAGAAAAGGGAAAGGGTATTTTCAGAGTCCACTACAGTTTCTCTGTGTAGTGGAAAGGGAGGGTACTGCACAGCTATAAATGAAGTTTTGTAGGGGAAGGCTCATAGGGGACTACTTTGCCAAATTAAAAGCCTTGCAGGGAGCAAGGGATCATTCTCTATCATGGGATGATGATAGAAAAAAGGCTGTTGATGAATGAGAAAAAGGGAGATTAAAATAATACATTAGATCCCTTCATTTTTAAGCTAGATACAAAAAATTTGTGTTTCCAATGCTTTTCTTACACTGCATAACATCTTCAAGTTATCCCTTGAATACAGAGAATTCTGAGAACCAGATTCTCTCAAGATTTATACATCCTTTGTCAGAGTGGAAATCTTTACTGTTGTAAACCATCCAGATCCCAAGAAACTGCTTTTTTCCCTCTCTTTTATTTCTTTGGCAAGATTACCAGATTTGTCAAAGGAGGAAGGAATGTATTAGTAAAAGAAGGGAGTGGGTGCGGTGGAGCAGAGTTCAAATCCAATAATTCTTTATTAGTACAGAGGCCACTAAAGAAAATTCTTTCCTATAAATACATTAACTTAACCCCCCTGGAATGGCAAGCCAGTTGCACAGCTGAGAACAACTAAATCATAACAGCACTGGATGACTTTATCTAGCTGAGTCAATTTTTGTTATACAGAAGGAGTCTAAAGCTGCCATTACTAGAGGTAAAACATTGTCTGTAAAATTAGCAGATTTATAATTGATTTATTTTCTCTCCTATTATTAATATTAAATGGGAGACAGTTGACAAAAATTAAAAAAATTAGCTGTTCTGAATGACATTCTCTTAGATCTTTGCTTAATTTAAATGCCTTTTTGGTCTAAAAATGTAGAAGAATGCTTTTATTTGATTACCTCTAGGTGGAAAACAATGTTCTAACAAAATCTATGTTCTCCAAAAGAACAATAATGATATTTTTTGAGGAAAAGTTCTTCCTTTCTTTCAAAACCTGAGTGAAAATTGCATGACCAGAAAATGCATATTTGTTGGTGTTTTGCTCTGTCTATCCCATACTTTGTAAAGGGTCATCTGATGGTCCACTTAGATGCTAATATGCCTGTTGTTTTTAAAGGATTCCTTTTAACTGATTCATTTGCCAGGAAGCTTATGCCTGGTAAAAATGACTCAGAAAATGAAAGTCCATCAATATTTTCTCTATGGCAGAAAGTGAGTAGAGGTAGGTGCAGACAAAGATTTCAGCTGTTGATTGGGTATTGCACAATCTGAAGATCTGGCATGATTCAGGAGACAGAGACAGCAAAGGAAACATGCCTGCAGTCTGATATCCAGGGGTCACTGCTTTTCACTCTGG
>NW_005054511.1:876877-884614 GCF_000277835.1 Geospiza fortis
TCATTCTAATTTACATTAATTGGTGCATAATTTCAACATGTATCATTTTTCTTCCTCTTGTGGTGTGGGAATCCATAAAGTTAGAGGGTTTACAGGAAGATGCGAAAAAGACAGGCCTCAGTTGCAGCAGAGTTATGAATATTGCTGATGCATCAGAAGAAGTATGTAAGCTGTAGAAGAAGACATGAAGAATAGAACAATAGAGTTGTGTATTAAGTGATTCAGAATAGCTTTCTAAGTTGCAAAAAGTTTGTATAAGCAAGGTTAAACTCATGAATAGGGTTTTATGCATTGTCTTCTTATAAATGAGCATTGTATTCGAAAATAAGCAAGCATTGTTTTAACCCAAGCTACGTGTTCTTATGTTGATTGGATAGAATCTCTATCAATATGGTTGTGCTTTGTGTAATTAGCTAGGATGAGTATTTGGTATGTTGTAACATTGCTGCCTAGATAGCGAGCTGCTCGCATCTTGCATGTAAAAAATCATGTATGAGGATGATGCTGAGAAATAAACAGCTCCTGACGCTTTCCTAGCAACCCCACGTCCCGTTCGTGTCTGTATATAAATTGCTGGTGCATTGTGGTTTCAAATTTCCCTACTCTCAGTCTTATTTCACTACTGGGCCTCACCATATAGAAGCTGTATTTATAACCATGCACATTCATGAGCTAGATAGAAGAAGAAATGTCTTCCCTTGCCCTCTTCCTTCCCCATCTCTATGATCTTATTCAACCAAACGAGTCTCTGTCACTCCCTGCCTTCTTTCTTACCTCTCCTCTCCTTTCATGAGGGATCATGTGTGCAATTACTGGGTTTGCCTTCTCAGTTCCTGCATCAAAGAGAAGATCTAAGTGATGCTGCTGAGCCCAACTGGATACAGGGCATAACAAATTGGCCCTTGGTGGATAATAATGGTTCACTGAGTGTGAACCAGAACTTGTCTGTGATTTAACATCATTCCAACAAGTTCTCACTGACTTTATTTGCTGCCTTCTGTCACTAAACCCTTGTAAACAGATTTGGGTCCAGTATTTACTGATATCTTCATATCATCCTCTGAACGGGATCTTGTGTCTGTTGTCGAAGCTGACAGAGACTGTGGCTGTGGCTGAGATGTGTTGATGATGTTTTGGCTGCCTTTCAAGAAAGCACAGATGCTCTGAACACCTTTCTAGAATTTTTAAGTAGTCAAATGTCTTCCCATTAAAATGTACAAAGGCAATGGAGAAATAAAGCTTAATGTCTTTTTCTAAACAGATATGTCTCTACGCTAATGGTCAACTCCTAATGTGTTCTGGTTAGAAGTCTTGTACATAGGAATCAATATATTCTGAAAACATTAAAATTGATATCCTCACTGACAATATAAATGCACTAAAGACATTTGAACTAAAACAAAAGCCATCCAGCCCAAAAAAAAAGAGAACCAAAAAAAACCAACCAAACAAAAAAAAAGAGACAAAGAAACCCCAAACCCTCCTGCAATATCAGTTGTTTTGAATAAAGTTTCTAACAGAAACAGAAATATTTTAAGTCTTTTTTTCTATTATATAAAATAAGGACAGATCTCATGTCTGATTTTGTTTTGGGGCTTTTTAAAATGTGCATATTATATTTGCCAAGTGAAGAAACATCAATCTTTACTTTTTGAATGCGAAGGGAATATGGCTTTTTTTAATTTTAAAAACCGTCTACTGGCATTTTTTAACAAAAGAGGTTAAGGGCTGAAATCAATCTTATTTAGCAAAGCCTTAAGGAACCACAGAAACCATCTATCTTTTCTTTAACTGCTTGTCTGGTAATCTCCAAGCAAGAGTCTGTCTTTCACTTTACATGGAAATGAAGTTACAATTAGAAAAGTGCTTCAATCATTTACTGCTATCCTTAAACTAAGCATGGGAATATTACCATAGGTAAAATAAGAACTGACCCCAAACAGACTGTGAGGTCAAATTGAACTTGAGCCAATTATTTAGTGGGTTTTTTTGTAATTTGAGATGACACACTGAATTACAGGGGAAAAAAAAGCAATTCTTGGTGTAGTACATAAAAAGTCAAAGTGTCCTGAAAATTGCAGCTTTTGTGAGGTTTACAACTAGAACCACAGGAAATATTAAGCAAAAAAAATACTGACATGCCTCATTTCACCTAACTGCAGAATCTGGCTCTTCGGGCAGGTTGTTACATGTTTGGTCTTTTCAACAACAATCCAGGGTCTGGAAGCCCATGGGCCTTTCTGGTTGGATTCCCAGCTGGTCTCCAGCTCTGCCACAACCCTGCTAACTCTGGACATTCCAGGGCTGTGTCTGACCTGGAACCCTGTCTAGGCTTTGCCCACATACCTTCTCACAAACCTGCAGCAGGCATTTTGACACCAGGTACCAATCAGTACCTAGTGCTTCCTGCCTAAACACTTTGCTTCCCAGGAATTCCCTGAAGGGACTCATCCCATCAGCATCTTCCCTGATGGAGGTGATGGAGGAAGAGCTCCTAAAGATAAATCTTTCTGCACTGCAGCTCCTGAACTGTGATGGGCAAAGGGGAGCAGGATGGGCAGGGCTTGCATCAGCATGGAGTGAGGCATCATGATGACTGGGATAAGCCAGCCGTGCAATTTCCTGAGGAATTTGTGCCTTGAGGGAGCAGTTCCTGTGAGCAGGGTGCATGGTCAGCATCTGTGCAGGAGAATCAGCCACTGCTGTGGCTCAGCAGCTATTTTTCAGCCCTAGAAGCTGAAACACGTTATAGCCCCTGAACTGCTGTTAGCCCCAGGAACAGTCCACACCAAAGCAGGGGAACAGCAGCCTTGTAGCCAAGGTTAGTTATCAGCTTATCTACAGCCCTGCAGAGAGATGCTTCATGTGTTGATACCTTCTTGTCGTGTTTAACAAACTAAATGCATGTCTTGCTTTATGTTGTTCAGAGTGGTTTTCTTCCTCTCTAAGAGCTCCCTGACTTCTTCCAAAGTCAGAATGGTAACTTCAAACATTCCATTTCCATGGCTTCCTGGCAGACAGGCTGTTAGTCCTTTCAAAAATATTTCAATACCAAAATCACCTGTGCCCAATTCATTTATGTTTTTGTGAGTTTAATTATTATTATTATTATTATTTTAAAGAAGGATCAATTTTTTGTTTATTATTTTCTTTCTTTTAGTCTCACTCTGATCTTACCTCAGGGCTAATGATTGAAGGTACTGGCCCCAGGCAGTAGCTCTTTAGGAAGAAATAGGCACTGGCTTTCAGATTTAGAGTGAGGCTTAGAAATTTGAATATGGAATGGGGCAGCAGAAGTGGAGGTCCTGCAGCTGTGGTTTAGGTTGTAACAAAGTCTTTTGTCTTTTTGCAGACATTTCCATTAATTGTAGCTGAGCACAGAAGAATCCCAACTCCTCCTGGGTATGTGAAGCTAAGGAAAGCCTGGCCGAACACCTTAACTTGAGTAATCTTTCCTTCTTTCTTTTATCCCAGTTTCTTATTTATTTTCTGGCAGGCATCAGCACTCCTGGGAAAACGTTCCTTGTATGTAATAAAAATAAGATTACTTTCATGCAGCTTTTGATTGCCAATGTTTTTCCAGCTTTCAAAGAGCCCTACCTCCATATCCTTTGCAGAGAAGTGTATTATTGTTATGCAGTTTGGTTTAACTTCATGATTCGTGGCAAACATTATTAGTGTTTTCTTTATTAAAGGAAATAGAATAAGTGCATGTCTTTAAGGTACAATGTTTCTCAGTTGCCAGTAGAATCTAAGCAGAATGACAAAGAGGTAAAAATGCAGCCAAAACAAAGAGGTAGCACCAGAATTACTCAGTTATGTAGCTTTTTAACATATGAAGCAATTAATGGGTTTCATGTTTTTTGTTCCTGAAAGATTCCTATAAAACTATGATACACAACCTTGGAATAGTTTATGCTAGTAAATTATAATTAATTTAAAATGTTAACTTAAATTTATCTCAGCTAGGAATCCATTTAGTTCTATCATACAGTTTTAGATACTCTGAAAGTGACAAGATATGCAACCGGTTTCATAAATCCATGCTTTAGTGAAAGCAACAAAGGGACAAAACTTCTGTTTGCCCTAATAAACCACAGCCATATCACTGGTTCACTACTGCTCAGTCACGTAACTGACAATAAATGCTGCTGTTTTTCATGTGGCTATGAGATCCACAGGAAGATTCTAAAATGAAAGTTCATGACTCTGCAGCGAGACCATGATTAAATTAGGTCAGGTCCTTGAGCTAAATGAGAGCTTCTTTTGTTTCACTGAGGATACTTCTTAAAAATAGGAGAAGATATAACTAGGTATAATTAATTAAACTCATAAATATGCATAACAGTATCAAGGCATAAATCCATACGCACCCGTCATAATTCTGCAGCTGAAATATTTGTAATAGCTAATTATTGTCTCTTTATTGTCAAGGAAACAATAAGGCATTGTAAGACATAGTCAATTGTTCTGGGGTGAGAGAAGGTCTGAGTATATAGTTTGTCTAAAATTTCACAAATTTATGGAGTTTGAAAATGTTACTTAGAATACAACAATTTTGATGTTACATTCTCAGTATTTCAATCACTGGTGGAAAATAGCTTTAACTGGCTCTAACACCAGACCACATTCTAGCCAAGAATAATAGGTACTAACCCATGTTAGCTGGATATTTTTCAGAGATGTTGAAGCCATTTTTTCCCAATGCTGCTTTTCTTAACTTGGGAGAAATCTAAAACTTGGGTGTCTCAGGCTATAAATCCAGCCATATAAATAAAGACACTAAATCCCCTAAATTCCAGTCTTTGGTTCTTTCTTTGAGCAGATAACTTCATGGCTAAACATTTCAGTTGCTTTCTTGTGAGGAATGACTGTGATTGGTTTTATAAATTCTTGTCTAGTAATCAGTCCATGCTCTTGTTGAATACATGTTTCAAAATCATTTCCCATGCTCCAGCAAAGTTTACCAAAAACACAGACTTAACTGCAAGCAGCCCAGGAGATTATTGATGATCTGCCTTTACTGCTCATCTTCTTCAAACCTCACAAAAGCCCCTGGCACTTTAGGATGTTAACGTTTACCAAAGGAGGAGATATAACAGTCTCTTAAGGAACGTGTACTTTACTAATGCTAATTAGAGACAGCAATTATTTTGGATCTAGCTACAACTGAGCCAGTAGACTAAGTCTACAAGACAGAGTTTTGGGATTTATATTTGTTACTAGAAAGTTATATTGTTTTTGCATTTTAAGGAAATTATTCAGAATACTTGGTCCCTTTAACTTTGTTGAGAAGATAAACACTTTTTGGGTATGTCACCTACAAGAAATGTTGAAATTCTGATGAGGTCTGCAGGTGAAGAAGATACTTTTCAAAGTGCAATTAGTCATTCAACTACCAATAAAAAGAAGATTAAAATTATATTAGGAATACAAAACAGGCTAGAGATGATAAAACTGAAAACAATGAAATATTTAACAATCAATTCCTTGGGAATATTGTTATGATTAGCAATGTCAACCATGAAGAAACTGTTTCAGAGAAATTTCGTAACAAGGTTCTCTCAGTAGCTATTAAGAGCTCAGTAATGAATTTTTCTTGTTCCATTTCCAAAGACTCTGTCACTCAGTTATGGCTGATCTGTGCTATGGTCCACAAAAATTGCAATTAGCTTCACCCTGGATAAAAAAATCAACCACACAATAAAAAAAATAAATATCATATTTTTGATACTGCAAGATCAGGCTGAAACCTACTGAAATAATCAGCTTGAAGATACTCAGTCAATATCAAAAGTGATACATTACAACCCATGCTATTGTAAAATCAGCTAGGATTGACAATTGCAGAAAAAAATATGGCATTTTTAATGAAATTAAGAATTTAAAAAGTTGTTAAGGGATATTGTTGAAGATTGCATGGGAGATGTTTTCCATTACCATCTGTATGGATGATTACCTTGTCAAGTGGGCAGTTTGCCTTATCTCTCTCTTTGAGTGACCACATTCACACCTCCCTCGGGAGGGGACCTCTGCTGATAACAGACTATTGAATATCAGTGCATGACTGATAAGAACTGTAACTTCCCATTGTGAGATGCTCCGCCCAGAGGGAGGAGCCAAGCATTGCTACCCCGATATAGTCTGAGATTCTGAAACTCCAGCACAGCTTTTCTCCACGGGATTCCCCAGAGGAACAGCAGCTGCCTCTTCCTCCACTGGATCTCCAAAGGAAGACTACATCCTTCTCTACAGAACCCCCTTGCTCCAACAGAACCACAACTGATACTTCAGGAGGACTGCAGCCACATTTTCAATCGGACTGCCATATTTTATTTTATTTTATTTTATTTTATTTTATTTTATTTTAATTTTATTTCTCTATTAAAGAACTGTTATTTCCTGCTCCCATATCTTTGCCTGAGAGCCCCTCAATTTAAAATTATAGCAATTCGGAGGGGTGGGGAGAGTTTACATTTTCCATTTCAGGGGAGGCTCCTGCCTTCCTTAGCAGACTCCTGTCTTTCCAAACCAAGACAGATATCCAAAAACCTTTCGAAGCTACATGGAATTGATCATAATGATTAGTCTTTTTCCACAAAGAAAGTTTCATTTTTCTAAGATATAAATTATTCTTCTGTCAAGTTTTAAAATCTATGTGGAATGGGACAAATCCTTATTTGTAACTGATGGGTAACATTCAGATTCCCCTCTTACTTTTTAAAACTAAAGAAACTCACAATACCTTTTATTCTCTGATTTCTTAGTTGCATTTTGTTTTTGTAAAATAAGACTTCCTTTTCTGATACACTCTTCTTCCATATACAAATAAATGAGGAGTATCTACTTTATTTCCCCCAAATTAACACTTTTCTTATGACATTTTATTTGGATAGTTTAGCACCATGGCATAACACACCAAACATATCAATAGACAAATAAGAAAGAAATGTAAGAAATTTATTTTTCTGCCATCTCACACTATGTAAGCAGAGTGGAACTTATTGTTTTCTATACCAGTAAATTCTTTCTGGTGCTCATTACATTTGAAGCACTTTTTCCCCCCCAGTTTTTCCTCAGCATTCCAAGCTTAGCTCAAACATCACTTCTCTCTGTGGATAAATTTGGAAAGTGTCCAGATTGAACAGCAGAGTGGGTGGACTATTACAACTGAAAATCATTGCTTGAACTGATCCTGGCATTTTAGTTTGCTCCATGATTAAATTCAGAATGAAGACCTTAAAAGCCAAGCAAGTTGTGAGGAGAAAATAAAGTCTGGAGGAAAATGTCCATAGTGTTAAAAGACCAGTCACTGAAATGAATTCAGGATCATATTTCAGTGTCTGGACAACTTTTATGTAGGCACAATGCATTTCTGAGCTTATGGCTGTTCTTGTTTGAACCCAGAAATTCTTCTTGCAAGGTACAGGTTTGTGTCAAATCAGGACACTTTGCTGATGTACAAATGTGTACATGTAGGAGCACTTACTAGGTATATGCTTAAAAGGAAAAGTTCCTTGTATTAAAAGTAATTTAATTTTGAAAATGACAATTTTACTAATGAAAAAAAAAAAGAAAGCCCCTTAAAAATTATAAATTCCCAATTAAGTAAACACAGCAGTACTGGACATATGGAATCACACTTACACTTGACTGTTCTAATCCCTGGAGTACAGAATTGCGTTCCTTCTGCATTTTTTCTCTGCATACATAATTTTGAATTTTATTCAGTACTGT
>NW_005054511.1:884624-966404 GCF_000277835.1 Geospiza fortis
AGCAACCAACAGCCTGAGTTCTGCAATACATTGCTGTAAAACACTCCTCAAGCAAGCAGGGTATATAATTCCCCTCTCAGACTGTGGCCTGAACTGAGTCTTGCAATGCTCTGACCATGAGGTTAGCGTGGACAAGAGAAGGGCACCTCTTTGTCCTAAAGTGAAATGATTAGAGGCAGGCTGGCGTATCAGGAGGAAAGCCTCAGCTGTGTCATCCAAGAACAGGGTCTGCTCCAGCACTTATGGCATCTGAGAGGTGCTTGTTAAAACTCCTGTTTGCCCTAGGTCCAGGCTGGTTTTTGCTGAGCTCTACTGTTGCACTGAGCATCCAGACTACTTTGCTTTATATAAAGAAGCTATTTATGCAGCCAGGTTCAGACTACCACTTCATGACCCAGCACTTGATTTTTTGATTGGGTAGTGCAGAGGCTGCAGTCTGAATCCAGCTCTGATGACCTTCTGTTATAGAAAAGTCCCTGAACACATGTAGCAGATCAAGTGCCCAATTCTCTTACTGCACGCGGTGTAAGAACTCCATGGCTGTAGGGAGAGCCTAAACAGACCACAGGAGGATTCATAATTATTATTATTGCCATTATTGCTTCCCATCTGTATTCATTAGCACACCTTGTAAAAATCAACTCAACCTTCTGTCAGCTTTGTGCTGCAACTGCGCAGGTTGGTACGAAACATTTGATATCTTACTGCAGCCAGCCTGCCTTCCTCAAAGCCTTCAGCTGAGTCTCCTTGTCTCTCCTTCTCTTTTTGACACTTCCACCTCCTCACATAAAACCTGGCATAATCTTTGAATTTCAGAGCAAGACTGGACTCTAGTTTTTGGATTCTGATTACAGAAACCTCCCATAATTGGAGTGTGTTCATGCTTTCCATTATATAAAACCCTCATATAAAAACTCTTCTCTCTCTTCAAAGTTTGGTGTATTTTGGATCCTTCCATCTGATATCATGTGATATTCTGGATATGTAATTAGTGGATTGAGAAACAATGTAGACAATGTTTCTGCCAAAAATTCTACAGATTCAGACTGTAGCAATCTGGTATAAACAACACCTAATATTAGTCAGTTCTGTATCATTAGCTCCTTGCAGCTTTATATAATGTACAGATGCAGCCACCCTACATAACTGGTTTTAGACTGGATTCTAAGTCTAAAGACTTTGGAAGACTGAATTCCTTTTCTTTTTCTTCTTCATGATGTCAATAGCTGGCATTGTGAAATATAACTTACAAGACTAGGTTTTAAAAGAACATGTGTTTAGTCCTTATAATTATTTATTATTGTCATTTTAGGCTATATTTACCTTATTTATTGTTCTCAGTTTACTAAAAGTACATTCCTCCAAATCTCTGTGGGAAAGTACCATTTATGAATAGTCATGGACACATAGTAGTAAAGAGAGGCTATAAGGAGTAAAGGAAATAGACTAGTCATGAACACAATGAAATTTCCTACCCTGTAAGGCTTTTTCAGTGTGAATCCTGAGAGATATTTTAACCTAATCCCCATCTATACACATGCAAGTGGGCTGGAAATTTGATTGAAGATTCTTATTGATTAAAATAAATTTAGAGAAGAGCTTCATTTCTGGTCACATGTACTATATATCCTGCATAGACATTAATTTATCCAGTAATTTTTTTAGGTACTGAAGAAACAATAGCATCTGTGGGACTTTCTTGAGTCTGTTGGCTTCCAATAAAATTTTGTGACAGAGAAACCTCAGAAAATATCATGTTCAAATACAGAAAATGTATTCACTATATAAATTACACAAGCATTGAAATAATTATTTCATTTTGTGAATAAAAGCATATTTCTTTATATATTTTTCCTTTTAACATTATGTACTGCTGGCATAGTTATATGATGTTTAATTTGCTGCTCAGTTGCTGGGGATATTTTCTCTATTTTCATTTTTGTTAGCTCTTTTGCAGTACTCACAAGGTGGTAGACACGTAACAAATGTCTTGAAACAAACAACAGAAGAGATTAAGGAAACTGAATAAGAAATTTTCACTCTCTAAGTGATCAGGAGGAAAAAACAGGTGTGCATGTCAATCTATAAAGTCTTCTAAATTGCATCTGACATAATATTACATTGCATATGCTTCAGAAATGTGTGTGAGTTTTAAGGCAGGACACAGGTAACTGGTAACAAAACATCAGCCACAAATAGTCTTATGTAGATCAAGTTTCAAAATTTCTTAAACCCTGAAACTGCCAAAGGAACCTCAGGCACAGGAATCAGTTACATTCCCAATTTGGATACCATCAAGACACACCTCCAAGATTGGGTTATTTCATCTGGAATATTCTGTGAACCAATTAAAAAATCTTTCAGATGATTCCTAATCCCTGATGAAATATGAGTTACTTTCATGTCTGCTCTGCATGTCATCAGGAACCATACAGGCTTTTTTTTTTCCCCTCTACCTTGACCCTTTATTTCTCATTTTATTAAAGCTGGGAAAGAATGTGCAATTTTGCTGCTTTTTTTTAAATTGCTTTTGTTTCTCCTCACATCCAAATTTGTGGAAGTGGGTAATCATTGATCAGCCCCTAAAGACTTTCTGATTAACTTCAAGTGAATTACAATATTTGTACTGCAATTCTCCAGCGTTCTCTTAATTTAAAAAAACCAAAAAAACAAAAAACCAA
The DNA here is from genome assembly GCF_000277835.1 of Geospiza fortis. NCBI lineage: Eukaryota > Metazoa > Chordata > Aves > Passeriformes > Thraupidae > Geospiza > Geospiza fortis. Next base: position 887,306 of record NW_005054511.1, read on the forward strand.
CAAAACCAAAAACAAACAAGGCATTATTCCAAGAATCCAGGACAAGAGTTACTATATTTCATATTGAAAAAGAATATGGGTAATATACTAAAATTTGTCAATTCTGTCATATGTATCTCCTGTTACTATCAATAGTTTTGTGGCAGGCTTAAGATGGAAAGATATAAGGCAGCTAGTCATGCCTGCATTGGGCTTTCAGCTTAATTTTAATGCTCATGTCAGGCAGTAATACAAGATTACAAAGTTGATGTATTTTTCAGATCAAATCAATAATATTAAAAAAAGCAGATATAATTTTCAGTTTGTTGATCTTGGTAGTGGATTAAGAAGTAAAAAATTTATGAAAACCTACTGGCATAGGTTTTTGCAAGGAAGAAACATGAAACTAAAAGAAGTTTTATGTAGTCATAAATGTTCTGCACATAAAATACGTAAAAATGTACATTTAAAATGTTACTAAGGATGAAAAAGCAAGATTGAGACTTAGGATATGCCACAGTGAAGGTTGCCTGCACAGTCTGTCTCTATATTCATGAACTGTGACCAAATCATTAACTATCTGATCATATACTTCTTTTTTGATACTGTCTCTGCCTTATTAAACTCTTATGAAGGAAAGTATTTTATTACTTGTTGCATTGTGTCATTCCCCATGCATATTAAAACCTTTGCTGAATAGGTAATTATTAAATTCCTTCTTATACTCAGATCCAATAAGCTTCCCTATAGTATTTGATCATTCTTCATTTTCACAATGGCCCTCAGAAATAAAGGAGATACATTATCCTAATTTTAAAGATGGTGCATTAAAAAGCTAAGGCCAGAAATAGCTGAGTTACTGCATGAGCACATTTAAATGGATTAGCTCACAGGTTAAGACACCAAACTGTGTTTTTCTGAGGATATGTGTACTGAAGGTTTCACTTTATACCCTGGAGATTGTTTAATACAGTTGGTGGAATGCAGAGAGCTGTTGACCTCGCTTTAAAGGAGATATCCGGAAGTCAGCTTTACTGCCTGAGCATACAGGAACACACAAAGCATACTATGCTGCTCGGCAAATACACTTCAGTTGTAAGGGGAGCTTTACCACCTAGATGCATTTGACTAAAGGTAGCTGCCTTACTCAATGAAATGCTGAATGCTGCCCGGAGTGTTGTCTAAAATCCATGTTAAGTGGTTGTATATATAGCAAATGTACTGTAAATGAATTGTCAGCCAGATTTTCAATAGCTGATGTATTTCAGGCCCTCAGACTGAAGCCTTCCCAGTACTTCAGTGTGAATGTCCATCACTGATTTGGCTTTGTGCACCAGACTAGAAAAGTTATTTAGTGGCGTGCAGTATTGTGTGAACACAGCATTCCTCACTACAGTGGTGCTAGTGAATGTCTGCATCTCGGGCACTGAACCTCATGCTGGATACACACAGAAAGAGAAACATCTAACACCCTACCCCATCCTTTTATTCCCAAGTCCAGGTTCATCACCAGATCTGCCCTGGATGTGATCAAGCAACTAAAGACTGAGCCATGCCTAGAGTGGTTAGAGCTGAGCTATTACCTGATGGAGTAGCTTTCTGTATCTGCCCCTACAACACCTTTAAAAGTCTTTCAGAGCAGCAGCACATCACGTTTCTAGAGCATAATTTTTAATTCTCTTGGCTGTGGTATCTGGGAAGTGAAAGCCAGGTCAGCAGGGAGAAGGGAATCACTCTGCAGAATTCAGTGAAATAGCAACTGCTTGTGCAGGTGTGCAGATGGCTGCAACATTTGTGCTAAGAATGGCTTTATTCTGTGGAGTGTAGGAGAGAAGAAAGTGTGGAGTTATTTGAAGATATTTCACCTGAAAGTTTGATGAAAGATTCTGCTACCTATACTGGAAGACTTGAACTCTATTTTATGATCTCAATGTTGTATAAGAGTTGGCTGTTTTGCTGAGTGTAGTGGTCACCAAAACAATCTCCCACAGCACAACATTATAGATGATATTAAAGCAAAAGACAAAACATTTGCTGAGACTGTGGACATTCTGTAAAATTACCTGTCCTCAAAGCCACTTATGACTACAAAGAATTTCTCCTTTTAGAGATAAAATCAAGAAAATGAAACATTTCCTAAATATATGACAGGATTAAAGCAATTAAATGAGCTTTGCCCGTTTTGAGGGAGTTTAAGAGATGCATTAAGAGAATAGTTAGTAAGTATGGTGCAAAAAAACTCAATCCAAAAGCAGTCTTTGATAGAAACAGAATTGACCCCAAAATGTGAAGGTGATAGGGCAGTTTCAAAGGTGCCAGAGAGTTGTAATATTTCATTAAGTTCATAAAACAAATAAATTAGATAGTCTCAGAAAGCACAGCACAGAGAACTGAAAGATTAGGTGCCTCCTGTGAAAAAAAAATCTCTTGATGCTAATCATTGGTGGTGGTTCAAGGACAAGTTCTGAAGGAACTGGAAATAACATACACATGCAGGAAGCATTTGAGTCAGTGCAAAAAGTAAAACTACCATCTCATAAGGCAATTATAAAGAGTATCTGGTTCACTACCTTGCAAACAACCTGTCCAAGACTGCATGGGATAAAGTAGCGTCTCTAATCCAGTTACTTTAGTTATTTTAAGAATAATTTAATAATGTTTAAAATGTAGCCTGAAAAGGGTTCTGTTGTTTCTGTCCTTCAAAAGCAGAACTGTAAAGACCTTGGCACTTCTAAGAATGTATACAAAGGAAATTCTTACTCTCCTGGGTGTTATTCTGAAGACATTAAGGGATAACTGTAAACAGCTTATGCTAATGCCCTGTTTGTAATACAGTGGCCATGTATTCCTCAATAAAGAGTGTCTGAAAGAAATTCAGTTGGACTGGCCAAGTGTAAAGCATGCAGGCTCCAAAAATAATTATGAATTGTTGCCTAAAGAAAAATTAACTGAACTTCTGGGCAGCTGATATTTTTCTGAGATGATACCCAGAAGTTTAAAATGTATGAATGCAAAATATTGTAAGTGCATAACACAGTTGTAAATATTGTAATTGCTTCAAGCACAGTTTCTCCTAAGCCTGTCCAGTATCTTTGTTTGCAGGGCAGCCAAATATAGAAGGGAAACATCACCACTTTCCTGTCCCTGTTAGCCTTTTCTCCAAGGTCTAATGAGGTATAGGGAAACTGCAGTAGTAGCAGTAATAGAACAGTATCAGGAATGTGGTGATTCACAATCTGATTATTGAGGAATGCATGGTGTGCTTCACCAGACTAGCAGATATCTGTCTCTTTGGTGGTTAGGAAGCATTTCCAAAGGGAAACGATCCATAGGGACCATAGTGGTTAAAGCCTGTTGAAGAATGGATACTAGAAGCAACAAGCAGGACCTGACAGCTCTGCCAGCTGAACAGACCAATGTCCTGAATGGCACAGCTGCCCTTTGATGTAAGCAGTCACTGCTGGTTTTCATGACACACCTGCTCCTCACTGTTACTCAGACAGTATGTGACTGTGGAGGAGGTAGTACTGAACTCCTTTAATGTGTGTTAAGGTGAAGTAGAGTTGAATGCAAATGATGAAAATTGTCAGTGCTTCAATAAAACAACCGTATTTGATGTTTCTCAGTAAACAAAATTATGATATCCAGTGAATTCTCTTGCTGAAGCCTAGGTATTCTATTTTGAGAATGTCAAAATCATTGTAAACCACTTTACAATTGTTTCAGCAGTTTCACGGTTGCAAGTCCCAAAGACTTTGCACTTAGATATCTGATCTCTATACAATCTCTATACAGATATTTGTTTAATCTCCATGGCTCTCAAATATATAGATAAGGTTAGAGTTCAATCATCCATAAAGTTAGGATAGATCAAATGGAGACAATGAGCACTGGAGGGAAAGGGAAAATATTCTTGCTTATTACTCTTTTCTTTGTAAAAGAGGACAAACATAAGTAATACAGGCAGAGTCACAGATTTATTAGTTGAGTAGAAATGTTTGATATCTTTAAAGGAAGTCATTGCTGTTTAAGTATCCCATAACAAAACACCTTCCTATTTATGATAGAGCTGATTTTTAAATCTATTTTTACAAGATTCTCTCAATCACTTTGGAATATTTTATTCCCTGGATTTTTTTACTTAGTATAGGAAGCATCTTATATTATTTGTTTCATAACTGTCCTTTGACATAATTCAGTAATGATTATCGCATAAATAAAGTAAGGTTTACAAGACAGTTTTATGTAATATACTACTATGAAACCTGTTACTAGTACCAGAATGAGAATGATTTCCAGAGATATATGCTAAAGCTGATATAATAACGCTACAATTCCCACATATTGGGGTTTATCTCAGACCACCTAAATCAATGGAAAGAATTTACTCCCAAAGGCTTTGGATCAGGATCTGTAGGGAATTACAACAATTTTTGATTCTTTTATTTAAAACTCTGAAAAAACATAGGTAAAGATAAACAGTGCACCAGGATTGTTTCTCTGGCTGGGAGGCAACAACCAATGAAGGCACATCTGACATCTTAGGCCAGAATTTTCAAGGCAGGATTTCACAATATCTGGATGATGCGGATGTTTGAATCAGCATCTCCTTCAGCAAGGCAGATTTTATTATTGTTATGATATGCTGTGATATTACTTAACAACCACAGTCAGGAAGCAATATATCTCACAGCACATGACATTGTACATACAAATTGTCCTTCCCTCATAGTTCTTAAAATATTCAAAAATAAAGCAGCACAACAATTGGGTGTGTCAAAAATAAGGAAATGTAGGGAATATATTGTCCACTTGATGGTATCACATCTCTGGCCTGATTTAAGGCAAATTCTCTGGTTTTAAGGCAAAAGAAAATTTCCAGGAAAGGAATAGAAAGATGACAGTGAAAAGACTTTGCAGTTAATTTCAAAGAGTTATTAGCACTGCGAGTGGCAACATCAGCAAAACCTGAAGGTGATTTCTTGAAAATCTAACCAGGTGACAAGTGAGGCTAGCACCTCCTCTTACCAGTTAGGGACAGCAATTGAACCTAACTCTAGTGAACATGGCAGTTTAAAATGCTGGATTATTCATGATCATTCTGAAACTAAAAAAAAGCAGTCATTAACACTTCTGTGCTTGCACTCCAGCTATGTCTATTTTTTGTGAAATATGTGAAATTTTTGTCAATTAAAATGTTAGTAGTTCTACATGCAGAGCTGATTGAATTCAAACTCATATATTAATATTCCAGGAGATGGACACACAGCAATGTAATGAAAAATAGGATTATTTCACACAGAGCTAGTCATGAATAAAAAGCCCTTCCAAGTACAATATGAGCAGGCATGCTGTTAGGATGCCAGTTGGCTTCATCATATGGAGATATTGCTGCCTTTAGTGTCTGTTTCTCCACAGACTGACACAATAAACTGAGGCTCCAAAAAAGCTAAGGGCTTCTTAACTGCTCATTGACAATAAATAGTGGTCTCGAAGTACTCTTTCAGATGTCATTATGCTCTAGCATGTCAGTGATCCATGGATAATAAGAGCATCTCATGTAAATCACTGGGGGGTGTTCTGCTAGCTTGTTAGGTTCTCATATAAATTTAATAATAGATTTATTTCATTTTCCTTTTGAGAAATTAAAATGGCTTGAAATGCCTTCGATATAGCCACAAAAGCAAAATTATTTCCCTTGTTTCACAGTGATGTGTTTCAGTTCTGCAGCCCGTTTTCCTCTGATTCCCCTCTTTAATTCAGAAGGCAGCATGTTCCACCCCTGTTTTACCATCCTGCTGAGCTCACAGGGTTCCTGTTCTTCCAATCAGTGTTTTCAATCCTTTCTTCACCTGCTCCTGACTGGAGGTTCTGGCACCACACTGGTGCAGGGAGCAGGGCTCAGTCCCTGGGGGTTGGAGGGATTTATCACAGCTCTGCTGGCATTAGCTTTTGGGAGAGAATCTCTCCACTTGCAGGACTTCCAGCTAGAGGAGAAAAATCTTTCTTGACACTCAGCAATGGCATGAATACCTTTCATTACACACCCTTTCACTGCTGCCCACAACTTTTGAGATTGTTTTTCCCCCTTTTTCCCTTTGTTTTTGTGTGGGCATATTGGTGTGCAAGCTTTGAAACTGTGTTCAATTCAAAAATCATTCTCATTTTTCTTCTATTAATATTGGGACTTCAGAATGAAAATGTAAAGATCATCTAGAATACGTGATATATACAAGAAAAAACACATCAAGGCCTTCAATTTGAGCAATTACCTGTACAAAAGTTCTTATTAAGCATATAGAAAGGTATCTGTTCCATTGCATAGTTATTCAAAGCAGTTCATCACTATTGAAAGCTCTATGTTATCTGTAATGACTTTATTTCAGTGTCTTTAATTGACCTTGAAATATTTGATTGTGAGTCAACTGGGTTTTTGAAAAAAATCTGTATCACCCCCACAAGTAAGAGCTGCTCATGCCCCTGACATACTGGATTTGATTGTGCAAAAATCAGCTGACTGCCAGATGTTTTGCCAACATACAGAAATTTGGATTTTTCAAAAAGCTTTAATGATTCTTTGTTCTTCAAATTGCTGAATGATACTTCTATGGAAGTTAAAAAAATTACATAGAGCTTGAATCTAAGTGGACATTTTCATTCCTGAACAATTCAACTTGCTATTTTTTTGGAAATCAATGATAATAAGAGTCTAAATTTTAAGAGATTGCTTGATAAGCAGATTTCATTTTTCCCTTTAACTTAATTTAATAAGAAATAATTGGCATCGGAGGCCTGTAAAAAATTAAAATAAAATTAACTTCTTCCTAAATTTCCTTTCTAAGGGAAAGATTTGTGTTTCAAACAACTGTGACTAGACACAACTACATTACAGCCTCACTAGGAACTGTCATAACAATACCAGCTATATCTGTTTATGGGCTAAAAATGCTGAGACTTGATTACTTACATTACTTACATTGGATCAATGTACTCAGAGCATTTGGGAGGTTTGAATGATAAAATTAATTTCCTTTATGCTAGTTTCTCTATGTCTACTTAGATTCACCTGGTAAGAGCAAATTTCAGTTTTGATATTACTCCACTATATAAATTATCATGACACTCTGATAACCTGCTTGATTCTCTGGGAATCTTGTTGGGATGTGTAACGCAAAATCTCTCTCTGGATGGAAATGTTGACTGTCCAGTAAAAGCCTGATGTTCATGATTCTCTGAAAGGCACCCATGAGAGGTAAATGCATTCAGAAGAAAATCATTCTATCCTGAACCATGTCTATAATTTTGTCAGTTAATGACTCTGAAATTGCTTATCTCAGTGTGTTATAGCCTAGATCAGAAATTAACTCTGCCTAAATTTTAAACAGCTGCAGTCAGAGTAGATGCATCCCATCTTAAATTATTCTTTTTTATTTTTTTGCTTTACTCTAAGCCAAGATCTTTCAGGTGGATTCTGACTTTCAGATTTGGAGTTTTCAGCTTGAGATCAATGCTTTCTAAAGCCACAGTTGTTTCCCTGCGTATCGTTGTTTTTTTTTTCTTTTGTTCTCCTTTTTTCCTTTGACTTACTCAGATCACCCTGAGTAAATATTTGTTACTGGAGCTATCAGGGCTAATGAAATAAGAAGCTTGTTCCCAAATTGCATAGTCTGATCCTATTAAGACCAAAGGATCAGATGTGTTCTTTACTTTTCATTCACTTTGCTCCCTTACACTCAGGAGTTGGGAGTAGCAGCTCCCCAGAAAGGTTTTTCAGGTTCTTCAGGAACAACATGACACTGAAGAAACAGACACACATTTGTGTCCATAGTGAAATCTGGTGCCTCACCTGACTTGTCCTTGCTGACTTCTGCTGACAAGAGTCAGGCCCATAGTTACTGACACATTCCTGGTTACAGCTTTTTCAGTTAAGTATGTTCCCTTGCTTTATCATGGTTTTCCAAACACCATTTGCCTACAGTGGGTTTTATTTGCTGGTATGTTTTATTGCCCTACTTTCAGTGTTTTCTTCCTCTAAAAATAGGGAAATGCAGTAAATATTTTGAAAAATACATGAAAAGCATTCATTCAATGTGAATTCATGTGAATTTGTAAAATGTGACTGTAGGGGAAAAGAAAGTCAAAGGTGTTTGCTAAACAACCCTCCTTGTTTTTATGTTTATGTATCATTCATTTGGTGTGTATAATTTTAATGAGCAATCTCTCTATGTGTAAGAATATGGTGCTGCAGTATTTTAAAAGAAAAATAGACAAAACCACTAGCACCTTGTTTTGGTCCCCTCTTCTCACATTTCAGCAGATCATTCTCTGATTTATACCCATGATATTTCTTTGACTGGAAAGGAGCTATGGAACTGCTAGGCTGGGATTTGCCTCTATTGTCTGCCTCTATTGTCTCACAATCTGACTTCCTCAAAACCAATGTTGCTTCATAAATGTCAAAATAAACATGGTTAGAAAATCCTGTTATTCCACAAATTAGACATTTAGCTTATGGAGAAAATTAAAAAGTTAATGAGAAAAATACTTGGTTCAATAACATGTAGTCAATTGTTTCCTGACATTCTATGCTTGTTAGGAAAAAGGTGAGGAGAATGTGTTTTGATGAAGGATTAATTTGATATTTAAATCCTTAGTTAGTTCAAGACTTCCCTGTTCTTCACAAAAACATTCTTAATCCTACAATGGAGCTACATGAGCTTTTAAAGACTGACAGAAATATCCTGGGCTGGCTGCACACTATTTTTGTTGGAGCCTTATAAGGCGACTGGAACCAACTTTTTGTCTAAAGTGTAATTACATGATGAAGAGGGGCGAGAGTTTCAATGCTGCTTTCTTTCCAAATTAAATGGTCACTTGTAAAACATTGGCTTTTTTTCCTGTTTAAATTTAATAATGCCATTGCTTTAGTGGTCATCAATCCTTTGGAGACACTGACTCCAGACTGAACTCCTTGGGGAACAATCCCAGCTGTCAGATGTAAATCACAACAGTCTTCATTGCTCTGTGTTCAAGCAGAGATCATGCTGAGGGTGTGCTAATTCCAAGAGAGAGTTAGATCTGGGTTGCTGCAGAAGTGGTAAATGCCATAGATGCTAAATTTCTTATGTCCTATGTTTTCTCCCCCTTTTCATAAACAAAAACCTTTGAACTCAAGTCTTCTCTTGAAAGCATAAGAAGCAATATATGGTAAACAGGGGAATTAATTTCATTAAATACAGAATCAGTTTCTTCTACAGAAAAAAAAATATTAAGAAAAATAATCTGCCCATAGGTATACTCTGAATTTAAGGTCTGCAGAATTACTGTCAGAGGATCACTGGGGATGGCAGGTACCTCTGGAGACCATCTAGTCTGACACCCTGCTAAGAGCACAGTCAACAACAGCAGCCTTTTGGGGCTTTTCTTGTTTTCTTTTCCCCACAGCTTTTTATTTCTCCTGTATACTCAGAACCACTGACAGTCTGAAAAGTGCCAACTCACAAGCAGTCTAGGTAACTGAAAAACATTACCTCAAGAATATCCCATTACAGCAAAAGTCCTCTATTTTTGTCTTTTTTGTCTGCACACCTGAGAAACTTAGGAAAGGAGTGAAGGTTTTTTTTCTAATGAACAATGTCTTTTATATACTGCAAGCATGTTAGCTGTAAATAGTATTTGATGCCATCAAGATTTCTCTTTTGTAAGTATGTGAGGTGATATAATGTTATCAAAGTATCTATAAAAGTGATTATTAATGTAGCCATGAAGAGCAAAGGTACACTGTTAAATTTTGCCTAGCTCCATATCTGTTCAGGAAAATAAACCAGACTTGCCTAGAATACAAACAACCTACACAATGAAATATTTAACTGTATTGAAGGATATTTCTACAGGAAAAAATCCCACAGACTCTGCGAAAGACAATTGCTTGGTAAATCTAATAAATCCAAAAAAAAGCACAAATGCCATAAAACATAATTCTTTCAAATCAGATAATCCATTAACCCAACAAAAGCCCAAACCATAAAAAAGATGAGAATTTAGTCGTTGCCTTTACAGGTTTATGAGCCAGTATAAAGCCCTGAAATTGCTGTGCAGGCTCAAGAGAAGCAGATCCAGCCTGTCAGATCTGCACTTGGATGCCTGGCATAGTTACTGACTTCTGTTACCAAAACTTCCCATTCATTTTCTTGCATGTATCAAAAACTTAGAGAGGCTTGTGAGCGTTTCCCTCTGCCTACATGGTCAGAAGGAAACTGTCACTGCAGGAAGCTGGAGAAGCTCTGGTTTGGCCCCTAATTCAGTGTGATAACAGCGCGATGGTGCCTGTGTCAGTCAGAGCTTGCAAGAGGTGGGACTGGAAGGAAGAACACTCGTGTGTGTTAAAGCATTGTCAAGCTCTTGTTCTTCAGGCAGGCAGAGGGAAGATGCAGTTATCTGTGTAGGAATGTGCAGCCACACAGAATGCCAAGAATGAGGTGTGAAAAGATACCTCAAGTCACGCTTCACATTTAGAAGAGACGTTTTGTGGGTTTGATTAAGGGCAGCTCATCTTGCTTTCAGAACTGAAATCCACTACTGATAAGAGGGCAAAGGAGGCAGCTACCTGGAGTGTAACCATAGGAGGCAGGTGGAGAGATGACAGCAAATCCCTGCCTGCAAATCCCTGGGCGGGGTCCATAGCCCTGGCAGACTCAGCTGGGCAGCCCCTTTACACATGGAATGCTCTTGCATCTTGTCTGAGCTGCCTCAAACGCTGGCCAGCACATCACCTACTGGAGAAATTGGCTCACACAGGCCAGGCACTCTTCAGTGGTGTCTTTTCTGAAAGAGTAATGGAGTGCTTAGTAACAACAGCATATCAGCTGTGATGATGGCACAGTCATCAGTGATGCTTCTTGCTGACTGATTCCAAAATTCATAAAGAACATTTATTCTCAGAGTACAATCTTTAGCTGATGTGGATAAGTGCAGTTATTTTCAAGTTGGAAAGAGCTAGGCCAAACTAGGCAGGAGAAAATGCATTGATAACGAGAACACAATAAATAATAAAATGCATTATTAATATAGTTAAAGATAGAAAACCAGATCAGAGTGGGCCCATAGTTTGTTTTCTTTTATATTAAATTTTTTTTCAATAAAGCTCTGCTGGAGAGGTTTAAACTGCACATTAGGAAGCAAGAGGATCAAACACCAGAACAGGCTTCCTAAAGAACTGAGCATTGCCACAAACCTGTCAATGTTTAAGGGCATCTGAATCCTTATTTTGGTCAAATCTGAATTGGTCATGCAGTTGGACTAGATGACTCTTGTAGGTTCCTTCCAAGATAAATATCTCTTCTCTTCTCTTCTCTTCTCTTCTCTTCTCTTCTCTTCTCTTCTCTTCTCTTCTCTTCTCTTCTCTTCTCTTCTCTTCTCTTCTCTTCTCTTCTCTTCTCTTCTCTTCTCTTCCTCTTTCTTTTTTTCCCTTTATGAAGTTACGACTAATCTCACAGACTACAGAATGGTGTATGGGGCTGCAACAGTAGGATTGAAAAAGATCTGAAAGTTTTTGTTTCTCCTAGATATAAAATGCTATCAGTAAGTAGAACTATTTTGGACGGATAACAATTATTTGAAGATTGTTACTCAGTTCATAGTATTACAAGAAATTAAGTTGGTTAGAAATCTGTGGCCCCAAAAAATTGTTTATTATTAGTTGAGGATATTTTTCGGGATCAGAAGACATAGATGCACCAAAAAAATAAAAGACAAAAGGTAGGATATTTTCTCTCTAATCTTCTGTAACTTCCTTAATTCATTATAAATGGCTATTTAATTTTCTCAAATTTAAAAATATCTTGTGGGGTTTTGGTGTACGTGAACCAGACAATTGGTCATTTTTTCTAAAAAAATAATTGCAAAAATGTTTGAAAATAAGTAACTTGATATTCAAAGAAATTTTTGTCCCTAATATATTATCATATGCTTTTCAAATCAAAATATCATTTTTATTATAAATGTCATTCTATCAATATATTTGTGCAAAAAACAGTTGAAACTCAGTAAATTCAAGCCTCGGTAAAGAGATATTAAATACAGTTGGATACTTTGATTTATATTGGGAAGTTTTGTGTTCCTGTGACAGCATGTCTAGAACTTCTCCAAAAGCTTTATGGAAATGATTTTTGTTTCTTTATCAAAGGTTTGTCACGAGAATGTGCCATTGGAGAAGCATAATTTGAGTCTTGTACTTCAAGAAAGTCTTTGTTTTCTTAATTTAATCAGTTTAAAGCAATGTACTTAAGTGATTGTTTTCCAACATTTACAGAATCATATTTTATGGCATCAAATTAGGTACTGATGGCATTTCTTAACATTAAAACTATCACTTCAGAAAGCAAGTTGATAATGCCTTTTGTATTTGGCCCTTGGGAATTATTAAGGGAATGGGTTTGCCTGCAAGATTTCCCACTCTGCAGAAACAAATTCATTTCCAGTAAAAAAAAGCTATATCTTAAAAATAAAGGGGAAATACAGTTAAAATCAGGCATGCTTGACATCCTAGAAATTATATAAGAGGTCCATCCCAGGAAGAAGCTAATTTTTTTTTTAATTGGAGACATTTTATCAAACTAATAAAACTCTGCTTGATCTCACTTCTGATATCAGAAGTGAACTTGTGAAGGACTTGTTCTGCTAGGAGACTGAAAATTCATAACTCACTGTCTAAGCATTGATGCAGGGTTGAGACTGAAATTACAACTGTTCCTGAAGACAGATTGACATTCAGAGCCAACTTTAAACCATCTCTTACAATTGATGGAAATATTTAACTGGATGGGCTCAGCTGGACAACTTGAAAAATTATTTCATATCCTGAGCTCAAATGATTAATAAATATTTGATCCTTGGCAATAAATCACAGCCTTATCACCTTATCAGGCAAAAAAGAACAGCCATTTTGGTGATCTAACACTGCATCAATAGAGAAGATCATATATATATATATACACACAAAAGAGAAAAAGTGAACACAAAAGGATGTAAATGTTGGACATATCACTGAATCCTTTGAGTGATGGGATAGAGACATCTTATTTGCCATACCCATGGGATACATTTTAAAAATATTAAAATATATATCTTACTTCTTCATGGAACTTGCCTTGTCCTAATGTCAGACAAAAAGATAGTGGAGAAAATCATCTTGGTCATTTGGTACAAAATTCACATTCTCATAATCGGAAGATATCAACTGCATGAAGTTCCATATTTACTTTAGCAACAAGAATTTTCATTTCATGAGAATTTTCATTTCATGAGATCACAGGAAAGAATATAGGTCACATGGAGACATTAATTTTAATATTTCCAAGAGCTGTTTTTGCTTATTGACTTGCTTGTTGTGATTGTCTCTGCTCCCAAAAAAATTGGAAAATGATAATTTTGACATGTAAGGAACATGGGACTAAATTCAGAGCAGTCCGTTCCTGGTCTGCAAAGTTCTTAAAGATTCCATTGTTTTCATAAGGCTGGATAAAACAAAATCTCCTTTACAATTACAGGGTATTTTTAGACCTGAAACCGATATTATTATCATAAAACTACTGCTTTCTCCTCTATGTAATCTCTTTGTATTTCTATTTAAACATCTACAAAAAAAAAAATTAAAATGCAGCCTTCTAGAGCAAAGAGCACTTTTTTCAAAGGGAGGCGGACCACAGGTCTGCCACGGGGAAAGACAGCAACTTCTGTGCAGCATGTTCTAACCTGGTGTAAAACATCCATCTGAACAACATCACAGGCAGTGAATAGAATTTAATTTTTGTTCTTTTGTCCTTTTTGCAGCAGACAGACAACCCTATTGAGCCACCCTGGGCTTCCTGTGGGTGGGCAGTGATCTGCCGGTGTTGTGTCTTATTATGTGCCTCCCCTACATTTTGTACCACACAGGACACGTGGTAGACAACTGCACATCTTCTGGGGACCCTGAAGCAGCCCAGAGTTGAGCTGTTTGAAGTCAGCCTGGAGATCCTCCCTACGGCAGGAGGAGTGACCACAGCTCTGCCCTGCCACTGGGAGGAAATTTAGGGATGCTCTGCAACAGGAAGCAACTGCCACAGTCTTGTGGTGATCTCTCCTTCTGTTCTTTGGCTGTCCTATTAATCTTGTGCCAAGTAGCTCTCGCCAATTATTTTTTTTTTCAAAAGAACTATTCAGAGCAACTTCAAAACCATATTCCAACACAGTCAATCAAAATAGTTGAAGAAAGAAAACTTCAGTCAAAGCTATAGATTTGTGTGTCAAAGCTATAACTTTGGTTTGCCTCCTATCATCTTGTGTGCTTTGCTGAGGGCTCTTTTTTTTTTTTTATTTGTAAATTTTAATTTTTTTTAAATTTAGAATCTTTACATCAGCTGTGTGAATTTAAGACTAAGAGCAGTGCTGACAGGCTGCAGAAGACAGTGAAACATCCTGATATGAGAGCCCTGTGTTTGGAATTTGAGTTTCTGTCACAGTGAACACTTCCAGATTCCTAGCCCCTTACATAACTTGGTAAATCCTGTCATCTGTTTCTGATAGCATCTACTTGTAAGGCTGGAATGAGCGGTGCAAACATTCCTGAAATCCCCTCTGTTTGTCATACCAATGGGTTCACAAGAATATCAACAGCATACCTGAAAAAGGATGCAATGCTTTGAGTGATTAAAACATATCATTGCAGCAACGAGAAATGGACTGCACCAGCTGAGCTGGATAGAAAATAGTTTGAAGAAAGAGGGGTTTTTATTCTTATTTTTAACACGTCTCTGATTTCTATAAACTGTGTCCTCTTTTTCTTTACGTAAAATTGCCCCAATATACCTATCATGCTGTGTTTAAAATTGTTTCTAAATTTTTCCCTGCTATGGCACTTAAAATCATCTAGAAATTATGACTTATGTATTTAAGCTTAGCATCCCTGGAAAAGGTGGATATGCAACAGCTGAATATGAGAACTTACTCACACCACCTGAAAGCACAGAGATGTTGGTGCAGCACGTCTGAGAAAGGCAGCTCCAGTTTTTGAAGGAAAATAGGAGAGAAAACTAAAAATGGGGAGTCTGGGACTGTCTCTTTTCTGCATGAATAAACACACTGTGTGAGTCTGTGTGCAGTGTAGGTGTAGTAAGAAAATTCATAGGATTCCACTGTTTAACGTTTTACCTCTTTATTGAATGTTTTGGTATTTTGCTCCTACTAAATTACATAGAGCTTACAGGAATATTAGTAATCTCTAGGATTTCTAAACAGGGGCTTTTATTTCATTTTTATGGGGCATAGGTAAAATTATCTATCTGCTTTTCTGGCTGTGTGGTTTATTTGAAGTTTGAGAGTGAGTGAAAGGCATCATAATTTGTATTGGCATAAGCTAAGCACTGAATTTGTTCCTGAAGGGTTTATGAAGCTTGTTATGAAAACAGAAAATATCTGAAGTGTAAATCCTTACAGCAGAGGAAAACAATATAGGCATGATATGTGATGACAGTTCTGTATCAATTATAAAACCATCCTAAGGTACACTATAGCACTTGCTAGGTCATTTTTTTTTCACTTCTGCACTAATTAGGAAATACTTCCTAAGGGTAAATGGGCTAAAAACAACCAGATGAAGCTACAACACAAGCATATAGGAAAAGAGATTAAAATTGGTAAAGTGCTGAAAACAGGATCAAGCCAGAGATGAAAATCATTGTACTCTTTATTGCTGCTACTATTTTTAAGTTTTTCACAAAACAATTTCATACAAGCAACACTTCCTCTGCTCGCTTCAATTAAGGTGTTGGTCACTATGCAGCTGGAAATAAATGAAGTATAGAAGACTAGCAGAAACATAGAAAAAACTATGACAGAGTAAAAGTTGACAGTGCTGCCTTCCGGTATGTGTCTGGTAAAAAACAATGGGAAAAGTCACCCTCCAGGTGACAGCTGTGCTAAGAGGCCCTGGAGCACAGATGTCTTTCTCCCAAACCAACTTTACAGGCATTTGGGATTCTCTTCAATATGACTCCTAAAGGAAAGATTTGCTAGATTGGGCTGAAACAAAACAGAGCACATTTGAGGCAAAGGCATACACATCTTGCCAAAGGAAGAAAGAGAGTGGCCAGGCATCTTCCAGCTATGTGGAAGAAGCAGAACTGAGTCCAGCTACAAGCAGCCCAGAGCATGAGGAACGATCCTGATGCTCTTCCTCAGGAGCCACTGGCACCTTGTCCAAGGTGATTTGTGTCTCAGCACAATTCTAGTCCCTGTTTCAGCCCCTTGCATTCCAACAACTTTATTTTTTTCTCATCTCTTCACTTATCTTTGTCCACCAAAAGGAGGGTGTAACATCCCTTCAGATGTCAAAGGTGAAGCAGAGATCATTAGAGGGACATGTAATGGTTACTTGGGAGATTGTGTAACTCACTATCCAACCCCGAGCAGCTTCTAGAAGTGATTCCAATCAGCCACTCTTTGTGGCCCAGACCAGCTCTTTGCTAGCAGGCAGTGTCTTTATGCCTCAAAATCCTGGCCACTGAGCATTTCCACAGACCACTCCACTTTGCCTCTCTTGTACAACTTTTTCTTGCTTTTTAACTTGAATTCCGTGTCAGGTGAAGGCATTGCAGTGGGATTTTCCTGCAATGAAAAAACCCTGTTGATTACTTTCAAGATGAACGTTGATTACTTTTTAAGATGTTGTCTATTGTTCTGGAGCTGGTGACTCCTCTCTGTGGTGCAGCACATGCTCAGGTTTGCTCCTGATGCTGGCTGCTGAGTGTACAGATAACAGGACTTGGCAGCAGGAAGATCCAAAGGAAAGGAGTCAACTCAAAGACCCTCCAGTTTCTTATTCACTTGACATCATTAAGATCAACCATGATCCTGTCTTTTGTGACTATGGGACTGTTATAATCTTTTAAAGACTGACATGAAACAACCAGGTTCAGAGAAAATGATTTGGTGTGGATACAAGCCTTGTGTTTTGAACTTCTGGGCCGCAGCACCAGATTGACATTTCTTCATCATTCAGGTTGCCTGAGTCTCTGGCATGCTACTGACAGACTCCATAAATAGAACTGTAACAGCTGGACTGAGTGCACTCCAAGTAAACACAGTTTTCATGTTATATCCATAAAAAGGACTCCTAAACAATTAATACCTTTGTCTTGTAAATGGCATTTTCTTAACTTCAACTCATTCCTGACTTCTTGTATTGACCAAGATTTAGCTATTTCATTGGAAGTCCTCTTTTTTAAAGTTCTTTGTTTTCAAACCTTTATTTTCTTCTTGGATTGCAGTATAATTTTGATTTGCTGAGGTCTTACTTCAGTAATGAAACTTGAGTTTTTTATATGCTTTCATGTAATCCAGAATGCTGTTTTTGATCTAATTTTTGAACAAATTTTCATCACTGCCTTTTCATTTTCTTTAACTAAGTGTGCAGAAGTCAATGCAGAAGCACATAATATATAATGGTCTTTGGTTTGATAAACAGTTATCTTAAACTTGCTTTTACAAGTTGCCCTTTTATAAAATGCATGCAGAAGAAAATGAGTGACTACACTGCACTGCTCAGAAAACCCATTTTCAGAAAACTAAACATCGGATATGGCTGTTATTGCAGGACTCTGATATATAGAGAGAGATATGTGGTTAATTTAGGTTGAAATTGAAAATATAAGAAAGATCTTCTGTCCACATAAATTATCATAAATAAATATTTTTACAAGATCAAAAGCAAGCTTATATTTTTCCTATCTATAGGTCATTCTTCACCTTCCACTCATTAATTTGATATATTTGGTGACCTTTTCTATAGAACATCCTCAGTTATCAGGTTGAAATAGTAAAATTCTGGGTTTAGATTTATATTTAAGCAATCTGTACTGAAGGAGATTGCTCTAACAAGGTTCATACACTGATCTTAAAACCATTGATAAAAATCTAGTATAAACCCATTCATTCAGTATTGGTTCATCCTTTTCCTCCTCTTTTTAATAAAAAAATAACCTTAAAAGATATCTTAGAAAACAAAAACAAAGCAAAAACACAAACAAACAGACAAACAAACAAAAAACACAACAAAAAGATATAACCTGTTGCCTGAACACAACATATGCTTTTCTAGAACTACAAGGCAAATGAAATGCTTATAATAAAATTCTTGACACTCCTGCCAAGAGTCATGCTTTGTGCGGATTACTGAAGTGCATGGCACTGTTTGTCAAATGCAGTTATTATTTCTGAGAAATCCTCTGTTGCAGAGGCACAAAAAGCCATGGTTCCTGAAAGATGTACACCAACAAATGTTTATGTCTTTTTATATCTACAGTCATTTTTCATGTTTGTTTAACAGAAAAGACAAGATCCTGAAGACTTCATGATGATGTTGACTTATTTCTTCTCCAACTGTCCAATTAGTCATGATGCTACAAAGGGAGATATTAGTGCCATATGGAATGCAAGATGCTGAAGACACCAAGTTTTTTCTCTCTCATAAAGAACAGGTAAAACAGTCAGTGATTCTAAAGCCTGATGGATGTGGGAATTGAGCTTTCAAGTAGCTGTTTCACATAAAAAATCATTAAGTGAGAGACAACAGAAACATGGCCCTTCTGTGCTATCAAGGAAAGCTACAATGTGTGCGCTGCATTTTCTCTTCCCTCTCAAAAGGGTTGTGATAAATCCAATGGGATTTACTTGCCTCAAAGTGAAAGATTTTGTTTGGATTTCGTTGCAGTGGAAGTTAGAAACTCCTCCTTTGAATTTTAAAATGTATTTGTGGATCTTTTTAGGTCAGTTTACTCACATAGTGGGGTTTTTCTCTTATGTATTTCTTAGGTATGTATGTGTTACTTCATATTTTATAATGGTGCTTATATTTTATTAGCTTCAAAGTACATTTCATTTTTTCCTCCTTATATTTTAAACTCTTGTTATTGTTCCAGTTGCCAGCTCAAGCTCATCCATTTTATTCTGAATGCTATTCTTTTGCTATTCTTCTGCTGTTTCTGCAATGATCTCTCAGTTTTGTGTTATTTTAAACTTAGCCACCTACAGCTCCTCTTCCCCCTCCACCTTCCCACCCACCCCCCCCCAAAGATATTAAATGAAGTGAGTTTTGAGTGATATTCTGGAATTTTGAAAGAAATCACTTGGATCTCTCAAGTACTTTTCCCATCAGTCTTGCTTGTTACCTTTCCTGAGTTAAAGTCACTCCACAATATTCATGCATATCATCTTTTCTTTTTTTTTCTCTATTTTATTTCCCATATGCCATCACACAGGATGTTATCTTGCAGTCCAGGTGGATGAAATGTGAACATTTATATATATGATTTTGTTTATAAACTCAGTTATCTTAATGATGAGAGTTAAAACATTAGTCTTTGAATATTGTTCTTGAATAAACAGGTTTTTTTAATTAATATTTTCTTTCATAATGCTGAAATTTATATTCTGTTCCCACAGTGGCATTGAGTGGACAATGGCTGTTAAAGAAACAAAAAAAAGGGAATGCTCCCTTGGTCTCCGAAAGATATTTTGAGGAAGAGAGAGAGTTCAGGAATAAGAATTAAAGTTTTGGAGTTCTGAGACTGAAATCAATACTGAAATGTATTGAAAAAAATCCAATCTACATTTTTCTTTACTGGTCAAATACCATTATTTTATTTATTTATTGATTTATATGTGAGAATTGGATAGAGATGAAGGAAAAAGGCAGGCAACTTTACCAGTGATAAAAATTTCAAGATGAATCATGCGAAGTGAAATTTGCAAAAACGAAATAGAAGAACTTAGACCTAAACTTGAGGGAATAAATTTTGAATCTTCATGGAATTTTGCAAGCACAAATGCGTGAAACTGAAATGGTGATAGTAAATATAATAAATGGATTTATGTAATGTTAAATAACATTCCTCCTTCTGCACTGAGGAGCTGGGCAGCACAGTGCAGTGTTTTCTGGAAGGCTGTTAGAGTTAACAGAGCTCTCAGTGCTCATGAAGACAGAGGGAGGATGCTTCCCTTTGATCAGCTAAAGGCCTCACATGGTGCCTTTGTGGGCCATCTGTAAGCCAAGGATGTAGCTTGTTTTGTGCAAACAAATGGGACTTCCAGGAGCTGAAGTTACAAATAATCCAGGTATTTTACGCTTAGTTCTTGCTTATCTTTCCATATGGATTTGATTTATTCTAATGAAATAAACTTTAAAAATATCACAGTGTATCTGAATTAAAATTAGCCAAATGTTTGTCAAATAGCCTTTGGAATAATGTTTGGAAATAAGACTACCTGCAACACACTATTTATAGTTTCCCTTGGAGCCACTATTGTGTAAAACATAATTAAAGAGTTTCTAAAATTCACACTACAGTCTAGGTCAGGTAAATACATAATCAGGGAGTTATTAATGGAGCTGCAATTAATTAATATGCCTCCATCGGAGCCATTAAAGCTGATTAATGTTATGGCACACAAAGAGAATTTGTAGCTAACAAATCAATGACCCAGCAGACCGTATTGTCTCCTTTGGAGCCATTACCCTGTACCATATCAAAGCCTCATTAGAGAATTTTTAATTTACTGATCATCATCCCCAGTAGTCATTAGCTGTCCCAGGCTGATGATGCATGTGTATAGAAGAAATGTGAGATAGTGCTCCATCAGGAGATAGATCTCCTCCCAGTTACACTGCTGTAAATCAAGGCTAGCACCACTGGAAGCAATGAATATACATGTTTTGGAAGGAGGGGAAACCAAATCCCAAAATTACACTCCAAAAGTCAAATCAGTTGAGAGTTTTCAAACTCCGTTTATTTTGCTTATTCAGTAACTCACTTCTAACCTACCAACTAAAATGTTTGATTTTCTTTTTTAACCTAGAAAGGGAATCCCCTCTGAACTTATAAATATATGATATGTAGGAAGGGAAAAGCAACAAATTACATATTTTCATGCCTGATATATCTGAGTTTCATCTGAAGTTTATCTTGGGATCTGAATTTTCAGTATGCATTTACTGAAGACTGTTATGCATACTCCCAGCCCCTGCTCTTTCTAGGCATAGATTTTGTCTGAAAATTCACTCAATATTCCTCACTAAGGATAGCTCTTTCTCTGCCTTTCATTAACTTTAGTGGAGCTATATCTGAGATAATTTTGTACTAAATGGTTAAATATGGAATAAATGTTCACAACTGCAGTAACCAAGAGCCTTTTGAGGACAGTGCAGAACAAATATTGCAATCTTTTACAAAGTCTGGGCCCAGGATTTATCTGTCTAAATTCAGAAACAGACTTGCTGTGGGAGGTCACTCTGCCATCCTGAGAGTGCAGGAAGGGAATGCTCTGGGTATAGGATTTGCTGCTAGACACTTTCTTTGTAGGTTTTGTTACACTGCAATCCCCTTCAGTTTGCCTAAGATTTAAGGACTAGATTCTTGTTTTCTTTTCCTTTTTGAAGAAAGGATTATTATCTGATAGTCCTGCTCAGAAATGTAGATAAGGGTTCATTTCTTTACTTTTGATGTATTGTAAATGGTGTGTGTATTCTGTTTCACACTTTCATTTTTACAATAGACAGAGCTTAGAGCATTGCTAAGAAGGAGAGGATTTACTACATATTGTACTGCTTTTGTTACCTACCTCAGACTTTCTGTAGTTATGGGTTTTACAAGAAGTTTGATTGAAGTAGAATAAAGGCATCACAATATTAGTTTAGATTAGAAAAACTAAATCCACCTTTTGCAGTAGCTCAAAGTTGAAAGGAAGCAGCACCTCCACTGCTCCCCTTCTCTTTTTTAAACAGAGTGACAGTAATATTGAGCCAGTTATTTTAGAGAACATTCCTTTAATTTTCAATTAGTATTTATATAAATGCCTATATTGATATGTATTTCAGAGCCATCAAACTCAAATTATTTAAGAAATAGGTTTTCTAACAGGTCCCATCAGTCAAAGTGTGCTCCTGCTCCTGATTTTAAGTCCTTGCTTCATTTAAATCTTTTTAGTCCTACCATCCTCAGCCAAGCAGTAGATTCTGCCTGATGACAAAAATTCACAGTACTATTTTTCTTCACTAAAAGCTAACCAAAATCTTGTGGTACAACCATAATATACCCATACATTGTTACATTAGTGAAATAAATCTGTGTGCCTGACAATGATATTCTTTTGCTACCTCATATTTTAAAAAACTTAAACTTTCAAGACCACTGGAATTAGGAGAGATTTTTTTTCTGCTTTGGATGAAGTTTCATAAAATATTTTAGATGTGCTATGCTAGACTTGGCAGAATCAGGAGACACTGAATAATGTCAGGGAAATTTGCATTTTTCTCAGTTCTTGTTCTTCTCTTTTACCAGATTCCCAATAGTTTCCTTAATCTTAGTTGCTTGAAATTTTGAGTGTATTCATGCAGATTAAAGCTTTATAAACCATTATGGGGAGAATATTTTAGCAAAAATTAAAGGCTTACACTGAGGCAAAATTCTTGAGGTGAAGTGTGATTGAATTTTGTAGGATGGTGTTGGTCCACAGCAAAATATTTAAACTTCAGATATCCAAAGAAAATACTGAAAGCAGTTGTCTAGCTGTTCAGCTTTTCAGAGCCTAACAGTGAAACTGAAATATTGTATATATTCATATATATGTGCACAACAGCAAAGAAGAAAACAAAATTATATAACAAATAATGATTTTTCATAAGAATTCAATTCCTTTAATAAGCCACAAAGCATGCAAACTGGGATCATTTGACAGTCCTGTTTAGCAGGAGTGGAAACCAGGATTGATTGTGCATATATTCTTCCCTGGGAATTATGCAAAACACTTTTTCCCTGCCTTAAATTGATATGCCAGGGTATCTTTCAGTATATTTGCTGAACTACTAAATAGGTAAACTTTTTTGTGTGAATGCTTTTACTAGTATTAAATCATTTTAAACTCAAAATTAATCCTGGTCAAAGAGGTCTAGAGGAACTGAGATAAAGAATTTAATTCTTTGTCCTATTTTCTAAATGTACAAATCATTATAATTTTGATTTTAACCTCCCTGCTATGCTCTCCCCCATTTTTTTCATCACTGCTTTGATTCACATTGGGAAACAGTTTTAGAGTGCATGACCAGGAAGCTGAAAAGTAATTTGGAGCTGTGCTCCAGTGTGCACCTAATGGACTCTAGACACAAAAAGATTATTCAGTCCAGAAGACCAGATGAAAATTAATCCAAAATTAACAACCCTGAAATTTCAACTGTCTTTTTAATGTTCCTCAATACAAACTGATTCTCTCTGTATATGTGTTCTCTTCTGGAGCTGGCTACCTACTCACATAAAAAACCCAACCAACCAACCAACCAACCAACCAACCAACCAACCAACCAATTGTCATTTTTTCTTTCTCTGTCTCTAGACTGTAAATAGTTTAGGACATCTTTTGTGTGAAAAGTGAACCTGAAAGTAACTGATATAAATTAAAATATTTGTAGAGGGGGAACAAGGGCAATAACAATGAGAAGAACAAAAAACAGTAAGTAATTAAATAATAATAAAAATGCTATCAAACATACAGGTTTGATTAGCACAGGGGCAGGATTAGAATGATGAGCACAAAATGAATCATGATGCTTCTTCCACAGACCTATAAAGATTTTACAAGAGAGGAGGAGGCAGGGGAGTGTCGTAGACATCTCTTTGTGAAAAATCTTTTCTTTAAGATTTTTCCTTCTCAGAAGCAGTGGCTTCAGAACCAGACATAAACAATAAGTTATCTGCTGCTGTGGAATGTAACAGGTAGATCTGTGATTAGTGTCCTGTAAATGTTTAGGTCCAGTGACCACTCACACAGAGCTGGCTTTCTCTCTCTGTTGGGGCCAGCTCTTTTGTTATCATTCTTTCTAGTCTATTCTTAGCTTAGCAGCTTCTAGAAATCTTTCCTTCTATTTCTTTTTAGTATAGTTATAATATATGTATATATCATAAAATTATAAATCAAGCCTTCTGAACATGGAGTCAACGTTCTTGTCTCTCACCTCACCTGAAAACCCCAGTGACCGCCGTCACAGGGGCACATCATGTAGAAGAACCGGAAGTGCCTGTCAGTTTTAGCACAGAAATCTTCCCCTTTAGCAATGCAGCACAGCAGGATGCCCTGGCTGTAGGAAAACTGAACTGCACTTACTCACACAGCACGGCTCTGCCGCAGGCAGGCAGCTTTGTCCAGGCTGGAAGCCCCACCAGCCCTGTTTGACACAACTAACAATTCCCACAGCCCTCGGGTGCACACTGCATTCAGGGAATCAATCAACAAATCAGCCAAATAAAAGTATGTACACAAACAGTTATGCTTGGCATTTAACTCTCTCCTCTGTTGACCAGGAGTAGCTGCATCATCTCCATGTCACCTCTCTTCCCTCCTGACAAATCTTTAATATCAGCTGTATTTTTCCTTTTAGCACACTTCATATAGCACAGCTAATAAATTCACTTCCTACTAGATGTCTCATATTTTAAAAGTGTCAAAATAATTTCACAGTCATAATTATGGTACTTTGGCAATGTCAGAAAAGCACAACACATGTTCTACCCTAAATAGGAGCTGAAAGACACTTAACTGTTGTTTTTACTAAGCCAAATTGCCCATTAGAAATTCAGGTACACCGAATTTGGACTCTTAAAAGGACAGCTGAAATGAAGAAGTGCATCAAGTTCACCTTTTATTTTTTTTTCTAATTTTGGCAGACAATCTTACCATCTGGGATTCTCCTACTTTGTGTAAATGCATCACAGCTGGAATGAAATTTCCTAAAAGATTGGTTAATTTTATTTAGTTGTTATTAAAGCCTTATCCAAAAATAGGTTTGCATTTTCAGAGAGATTCAGCTGTTAGTCTACTTCTTCTGAGCTGTGTCAAAGGATGATGGAAAAGGCAGCAGGTGACTTGCCCCAGTCACACAGAGTGGAGGCTTTATTGGCCTCCAGCTCTTTGCTGTTTCCATTAACAAGATTATTCTGGCCCCCCACCCCCAGTGCACCTTTGCAATCCTCTCTGTGATTTAGCACCAAGGACAAATAAAAATGAAGTCATTTACTGGGTGCTCACAAAGAGTGAACATACCATAGAGGACTGAGAAGCTGAAGTGTGTTGGTTATTTGTTAGCACTGAAGTAGAAATGCTGCAAATTCTTTGTCTTTCATCCAAAAGTCTGATTAACATTATGTGAGGAATATGTGTTTATTTTCTTATCTCTGCTTCATGGTTCAGAGCACCATGGAATTGCTGGCAACAATAAGAAAAATTCCTGTATTTAACTTTGGACAAGCTATGTTTATTTTACAGTCATTGATATGTTTAGCCTAAACCTTCCTCTGGTACAGATAACTAGACTTACATAAGATGAGAACTTGCAGATTGATAACTTTTTTTTTTACAATAAAGTTATACACCATCACTTGCAAACAAATTTTTTTCCATTTTGTTTTAACATGTTTTTTTTTTCTCCCCTCCAAATGTACTTTCAGCAAAGTCCACAAAAGAAATGTAGATCATAAATGGAAAACATAATACATTATTAATAAAACTTGAAAGCAACAGCTTAAATGGTAATCTGTAAGTAAACTGTAAATCTCTCCAATATGTCCTGTGAGTTATGTAAGCACCCTGAGACAGACAGAGGATACAAATTAGAGAGAAGTAAAGAGAGAAAAATCAGCAAAAAACATTATGAATTGAAAATCTATTCCATTGTTTCTTCTGGGGTTTTTTTGGCAAAGAAGAAATTATGTTCTCAGCAAATACAGCAAAGAGAGCTCAGAGCACTTGAAATTCTCATTTATGTTATAGTAATGCAAATCAGAAACAATTTTATGAAGCTCCATGAACATTGTTGGGAGAGAAATGAAAAGCAAGCTCCAAAACTCAGCTCTTAAACTCAGTTGCAGCAGCGCAGATCAGCTACTTGCACATAACCTGAGGGTAACATGCATCTGAATCCTTATTCCACTTGCTAAAATATTGATAGAAAATTAGTTCTATAAATAGGACAAAATGAGAGGGATGCCACATGGCAAAATCTAATGCACCATTGTTCTCCTTTGTTTCTTCAACAGTATTGCAGAACGTCCCTGTGTTTATTATATTTATCTACGACACAAAAGCATTGGACTTTCTCAGCTAGAGACACCATGTCACCATGGCACTTGTCACAGAAGAAGTTTTTGAGCTCCAAATAAGCTTCTTGCAGCTTCTTGAAGCTATTTTGGTGGCTCTAGGGTCTAAGTTATCTTAGATATTCAGATATTTTAAATAAAAGGAATAAAGCCCTTCAATGTGTAACACACATACCCGATCTCAGCAACCTCTTGGAGACTGTGCATGACTTCCAGGAGGAAATTCTCCCATCTCTGACTGATACTACAAAATCAATGTATTGAGCTTTGATACTGTGAATTCCCATCTAGTTCTGACTAGTTCTGCCTCTTTTACGAGTAAAATAAAAAAGTAGAGGAATTCTCCATTCTGCCATTGAAATTCACAGTTTTACCGTTAAAAAGCCAGCTAGCAATATATTATTATAGCCACAGCTGGTAGATAATACCTTATCTACTAATTGGTTATATTTCATTAATGCCTTAAATTTCAATTTACCCATGAAGCAAGAAAGAATACACAAGAGTAAAGTTAGGGAGGTGGTCCCTAATTGCTTTTAATGACTATTCTGAATAACAGTATTAAGCATACATATGCATCAAGTCAACAGTATCCAAAGTTGCATTTCAGCCTCCCCATACCCAAAGAAGCAAAAAATAAAGAAGCCTGAATACCGTAGTTTGAACCAAGAATAAAATTTTTTGTACAACAACTTACATTTCTCTTTGAATCTTTTATTTCTGTAACACAAGAACCCTGATTCAAACACCTGGGCAAACACTAGATAACCTCTTTGCTTCAGGCCAATGCTTCCCAATTAAATTCAGTGTTTGCTAATACTGTTCCAATTAAGCAGTGGGGGTGCTTTGTGCTGTCTTAAGGTTAACAATCCCCTGGGAACATTGGTACAGCTATCCATTAGATACACTCTAAAGATTTTATCTATCTTTATAAAAAGGCAAATAACCTCTAGTAAAATGGTTAGCAGGTAATAGAGAAATCTCAAAATTTGCTTGCCACTTTCTATCCACGTCACTAAAATTCTTTCTGTAAATAAAGGATGATCTATACTGCAGTGGTGATATATTGCAATCACATTTTTATCCGCACTTTTATCAAAATGTATTTTCTCTGTGCAGGTCTACCTTGCAAGCCAGTAAGCATGGTCGGGGGGAGAGGGATATGGAGGATGGAGAGGATGAGCAGCAGAATTCCTGTGTCCCCATGCTGGAGTCCTTGGGTGTCAACTGCACTGGTCCTGTTAGCAGAAAGGGAGATTGAGCCAGGTCACCCTCCATGGAGTCACCTGTGGGGAGGTCAACACACAAATCAGATCTGCTTGATGGGCAAACAGCTGATCCTCCTTGCCTTGCAAGGTCTGCCTGGCACCTGCTGAAGGCTTCTTAATGCAGACAACATCCAACATTCCATCCCTCACTCCCCAGCCCATCCATCCCCTGACTGGCAGCTCTGGCTCTTGCCAGACAAAGAAACTTTGCCAGACAAAGATTCTTTCCCCTTCCTTTGAGGATTTCTGAGACTTCAAAAAATGCTTCATTCTCCTAATAGAAACAGGACCTTTTATAAATCTAGTGGGTTTTTTGTTTGTTTGTTTGTTTGTTGTTTTTATTTTATTTTATTTTTTTCCCTTGAGGACAGAATCTGAAGAGCATGAAAGTTTTGCTTTAAAAATTACAAAATATAACATTAGAAAGTTAAACCATTCTTGTTGCTGCTGTCTTTTCTGCAAATGAAATATAAATTGAGACAGAACATTTCACACATAGGGATTAGGTTTTAACACACAGTTTCTTTGTCTGCAGTTAGTAGAAAACAGCACCTTGAGTAAAGCATTCATCCCATTTTTATACACTTGCGGCAATCTGCTCTTTGAAACTTCTATTTACGCTTCCATTTCTGTAACCATAGCTTTGGTGACTAGCTTGGATTAAAAAAAATAATCTTCTGAAGGCTGAGAAAATTAATAAAACTAAGCAAATTAATTCTGCATTTGTCTTTCTTTAAAAGACAAACTTTTCTTTAAGGGTGGGGGTTTGAATCTCTAATTTGGACTAAAAGTCCCAAAGGATAATCTAAAGAGCAAGAAAAAGAAGTGCACTCTCTCTAAAATTTGATGCCCAATAAAAAAGAATTGTTTTATCAGAAAACATTTAATTACAAATTTGCCAGTTAATTTTGGAGGTTCCCTGTTGAGATCTAGAAAATCAGCTGGAGAAGGAGGCTGAAAACCTTAAAAATAAGCCAGGAGACAGATCAAGGTTTTCTTAATCTATTTTTATCAAGTGAAGGAGAATATTTGCAGAAGCTTCATAAAATAGAGGGAATCTTACTCCCTGAGCTGTGAAGCAATAAAAGTAAATTACAAGTATTACTATGATTCTGTCCTGTACTATGATTCTTGTCCTTTGGGTATAAGTGAAATGGTAATGGCTTAAAATTATGTCTACAGACCACATACATGCGCATATCACCCATTTTCTTATGTGCTTCACTGTTTCATTTGGTAAATGGACTTTTTGGGTGAATATTTAAGATAAAGCTGAAAAAAGCATCATTAACTCGGGATGCAAACTCCAGTGGTAGATGGAACTAAAGTGCCTGAAAGCTCTGAAAGTCCAGGCAGTCCTCATCAATCTGAAAAGTCATATTTTTGTGAGAGCCCAGTCACAACATGGGCTATACAAAAGAACTTGAGTAATTAATTCTATATTAACACCCCTCTCCCCCTCCCCATCCTTATTATTGCTATCAAATCGGTGCAAAAATTATAGGAAAGACAAAGCAATAAGGACAAGGTAATGTTTGCAAGGATATGATAGTAATATAAATAATAACATTAATCCAATCAATAATAGCATTGTTCCTAAATAATAACTCCTTTGTTATTTTCCAGTAATGCTGGAATTCACCCTCCAAATGCACCATGCAGAAAGATAATAAAGATAATAATCCAGTCTGACTGTGACAGGGCAGAACCACTTTGTAAATCTAAGGACTAATGTCTTTGTCATAAACCAGCAGAGCCATGGTGGGTTTTTTTGTGGTTTTGGGTGTGGGTGTTTTTTTTGTTTGTTTGTTTGTTTTTTTGTTTTGTTTTGTTTTGTGTTTTTTTTTTTGTTTGTTTGTTTTTTGTTTTCTGGTTTTTTGGTTTTTGTGGTTTTTTTTTTTGTTTTGGTTTTTTGTTTGTTTGTTTGTTTGTTTGTTTTGTTTTGTTTTGTTTTGTTTTGTGGATTTTTGTTTTTTGTTCTTTTGGTTTTTTTTTCCCAGGCCCTGATGAATCAAATTCAGATCAAAATATCCTTGAAATGCAAACCCCCAGTGTTATATGGTATAAATTAAATCTCTTTTTAAATCTCTTTCTATCAATTCTTTTGGAAAGAAAGAAAACTACCCATCAAAATCTTTGGGAATCCTTGGAGATATGTCTGGGATCAATCTTCTGACAAATCTGGGTAGAGATTAGGGCAAGAGCCTTCTTTCCTCACTCCTACATATTTCATGCTCTGCTGCTTAATCTAGTGAAATTACCTTTTTCTACATGGTTTGCACTGAAGCCAGCTGAACTGTCTGCTCTTGCCTCCAAAACCAGCTGATGATTGACTATAAATAAAACACTATAAACATCAGTTTATAGCACAACCATGCGTTGCTTAAGAAGCATAGACTTTGGAATTTTTGGCAATATTGCATTTCTTGGCTACTTTTGTTTCATTAATGATTAGAAGCCTCACCACCTTCTCATTACCTTTTCACATAGCTATTCATAATTTTGTTTCTGAACTGCCTAATAATGGTGGCATTTTACAAAACTGCCCAAGGTACAAGGAAAAAAATTAGAAATTTGATGGGCTTCAGATGTAAGAACTCTCTGGAGTTCTTAATTTACAGTAGCTATTTGTAGCTAATTGTTATAACTAATTTATTATAATTGATATATGGAAGAGACTATTTTTTTTAGTCTTCTGACTTATTCTTTAATTTTATCCAGTATTAAGAATATATTCAGACCTGATGACTTTCTGTTAAGAATTTTCCAGTACATTTTGGAACTTCTTTCTCATTGTTTGTGACTCAAACTTAGGATTTCAATGCTTAGTCTGTAGAGTAATGAAATACAGCATAAAACCTTTGCAGACTCGAAGTTAAATACCCACTGTTTTGCATAAGACACTAATATGTTTGGTTCAAGCAGTCACATTCTGTTCTAAATATGTTATGGTATGTGCTTTAAATTTGATTTAAGAAGTTAGTTTATTTCTCCCCCTGAAAGTGCAAAGACACACTTCAGGAATGAAGAAGGACGTTTCTGTAGTAGATTTTAAGTTACCTGAACATTGTGAGAAAAAAAAAGCTATACAGCTCTAAAAGAGTACTAACCAGCTGTCATTTTGTTTTGTTTTTTTTTTTTTTTTTTTTTAAATCAAATAAACAGAAATTTAGGATAAAATTAGAAAGAGAGAGCTTCTCTTAACTAGTAGGGAACATTTCATTCTGTTTTGCTTTTTTTTTTTTTTTTGCAAATGATCATCTGTTACATTTCTTTTGCCAGAATATACCAATTATATTGCTAAAAATATATCCTGAGATAGTTTACAATTTAACTTGAAAACTAGGATATTAAATGATCTAGTCAGTGTTAAAATGCATAATAAGTACCTTCTAAATAGATATATAATCTCCATGTACTCTAAAGGATCTTTGTCTTCCACTTCTTTCTCTCAAACAAACTTAACCTGCCCTGTCTTCCAGGGCAGGTTAAATCTTCCCAGTTGGTTACCATGAGTTAAGGTTTTTAACTGAACCTACTGGCTAGAATTAGATGAGAATAAAACCAGAGGAAAACTGTTCAAAGGAGGTCTCTGAAATACAATAAATATGGCAAAAGTTTTATCCTCTTTTAAAGTGAAAATAAAAGTAAACTAATGGCTGTAGTTTCTCACTAAAGAAGTCTTTATTCCATACTTAAAGAAAAATTATAATTTATGTTCAAGGAACCATGCTGAAGAGAGCAAACGCTCCTAGATATTGTTATTTTATAAAAGTTATATTTACTATATCTTTTGAATTATGACTCTCTATGATCTACATTATGTATGAAATTCATCTAGAATAAATCAACTACCTTATTTTGCTCCTTTCAAGTGAGCTTTCCAAAACATTTTAGATTTTCCCCAAATTTATTAACAAATAATCTCCAATCAAACTGCAAATCGTTTGTCACTTCTGATATTTCTCAGTGATCGTAAGTTCAGAGGAAGGCACTACCACAAATCAAGATGTTCAGAGTGCTCGCTGCCTTTTTTCACTTACTGTTTTCTGGTTAAACTGTGTTAAATCAGCCTTGTGATGTATTTGAATAATTATCTGTTACTTCTACAAAGAAGCTTTAATGGTTCTTTGAATATACAAATGTTTCTGCAAATCCCAACTTCTTCCTGAATTAAGTTCTCACTTCATAATTCTCTCTTTGATCCTTAGACCGCACAATTAGATATATTTCCTTGCAAAGTGCAATGGGCCACTGTTTCCTTATCATATTTTTACTAATATATGTTCTTGTTTTTTAATTATGGAACTTTTTATTTTTATTGTTGCATTTTAAAGCTTAAATATTTTTGCTCCCAGATAATATGCTAAGCTTTAAAAAAATGTTCATAATATATGTATATAGTATAATAATGTATAATGTTATGAACCATTGTAACTGCTGAAAATTAGTAGTTGTAAATTAAGGCTTTTAACAGCTTTGCACTTCTCAGATTCCCATCTAACATGTTTTAGAGTGTTAATCTCTGTCATAGTGGGTAACAACACAAGAGAGATTCAGACCTTCATTTCTGTTTCCATTTTCTGCTTTCCCTAAAGTGGACCCCTCAGATTAGTGTAACAGTTGCTTCCTTTTTATCCATACCCTGCCTTAAAGAGATCTTACCCACTTTCAGTTTGCAAGTGGAAAATGTTTGCTACAGAACTGCCTTGAATAGTAATAATGTTATTGAATATTCTCATTTTAAAAATATAAATTTGAAATAGTGTTGGCAAACCTGCTCTTGACTTGGATATTATTGTCTTCTTCTAATGGTTGTCATAATCTTCCTTGTCAGCCTCCAGTACATTCCTTGTTTAACCCCATACATGGAGATTACAGCTCAGTTTTGCCATTCAGCATCCTAAGTGCACTGTAGGAAATTACCATAATGTATCTGAGAAAAAAGCCAGATTACACAATGGACTGTTCCATTAATTACTTGTTTTCCAGAGGCAAATTTTCTCCATTAGGAATTTTCTTCCATTAGGAAGAGCCAACTTAATTATTTTGAAAACCACAGCTACAAATCCAGATCCACTGCCCTCCTGCTTTTGGTAGGAAGCCACCACCTTTTACAAAAATGTGCTACACTACTGCTCTGTCTCGGGATGTAATGATTCTCTGGATGAATGACTGTTGTGTCTACAGACAAATCCCATTGTTCACACAAAGAGAGTCTGTCCCAAAAGTGTTGGACTCTGTGCATGCGTTGAAACCGTTCTAAATACACAGAGTTGTTTATTGAATTGGAGGCTCATGCCTAAAACAATAGAATTTAGGCAATAGGTCAGACACAGAGCATGATTTTTTTTCCTTTTGGATCTGTCAAAATTACATGGTCTGCAAAACATGCCACTGGAGCAAGTTTGAGTCTCATTGATGTTGATTGGGTGATTGTATGGTGTTATAAAGTGCTGAACAGAACTCATGTACTCCATAAAGGCTACACAGGATGGTAATTTCATTCAAGCTGATTTAAATGTTAACTGAGTATATCTCAATGGGACCAGGATATTTCTTTCTACAGCTCAGTAATTTCCAATTTTCTTGCCAGGAGAGATTGACCAATCTACTTTTCACCTAGAACAGAATGTTTCTTGGAGAGCCGAGATTAAAAAGTAGAGGTCAGACTCACCAGTTTACTGATTTTGGAGACAGCATAAAATTTTCTTTCAATTAGCCAACTACTTTATCTTTGATTGTCCCTATCATCACTATGGCTTGCAATATGGCCAGTTCCTAACAAGAGTGAGAAACATATAATCCCTTTTTCTCTAGTGATTGTATTGTATGAATGAAACTACCTCTGCCAATATTTTATGAGACTGCTTATGGATCCAAAGAGAAATGCAAACCTATTCATGCATTCCAGACTACGGCTAAGTAATGATCAATTGTCTTTTGAAATTTGCCTGTAAATTAATATAAAAGTTTTACTTACAAATGGCATTACATTCTCCTTTAAAACGAATGTTGCTTTCAGTCAAATGTAATGAAAATTATGGAAACCCAGCTGGTCAAAAAGAAAACCTAACTTTATTGATCAATGATTTAGATAAAGTGTGTTTTTCTTTTTTTTTTAGCAAAATAAAGCTAATGTTTATAATGAAGTTAATGGGTAAATCAATCAGAATTATTAGCCCATGACTAGATCCTATTGGAAAACTGCTTTTGGAAGTAGAAACTAAACTTAAAGCACTAATTTGTCCCTGTATTCCTTTATCTTCTTCCTAAAATGAAAGGGCAGGAAGTAAATCAACAAACTGTTTACAGTGGCTTGTTAAAATACATTTATCAGATTTTTCACCCTGATATTGAAGATCAGAGGTTTAAGGATCTTCCTGAGCTAAAGGAGTGCTAAGGCTCTTCTTGCATTGTTCTGGTGAGAAAACAAGTCTCCACAGACTGTGTTACATGTGTCTTTTTCCATTCCCTTGGGTCTAAAGTGTGGGTTACCTGAGGATAAAATGGCCAAATTTCTTCCTGCTCTATACACACACCAGCGACTGTTCTTAGATGCACTATGATTCAAATAGATGGACCCATCAGTCCACAGATGCCTCACTTTATAGGCAAATAATTAACTCAAAAATCTACACTGAAGTCAATAAAACCACAAGCATCTGGAATAAATTTGTGAAATAAATCCCAGACTTTTCTTATTCTGTCATAACTTCTGAGATACTGGATAAGCAGTTGAAAATGCTGATGGGTGCTTTAAAACCTGAAGGACTTAAGACAATAAGTCCTCTTTGGTTTGCACAGGCAGAGAATGTATAGAAAATTCTCCTCCTGGTGAAGCAGTTTTACCACTGGTTTTGAATAGAAAGTGTTTTTGTCCTCTACTTCATTGAACATGTGTATTTCATCAAGCAGTGATGAGATTGCATCATGGAACCATCCTGATATCATAAATTCTTAGCCACAGGCTCTTACTGATTTTAAAGTTCTAAGCCTCTGAAAAATTCAACATTTTCATTTCCAATTTGCTTTCTTTTAGGAGCTATGAAGTAAATTGCTGTTGCTGTTATTACAGCCACACACCTAACCCTGCTTCCCTTGGCCCTTTGTCCCTGATTAATTTACAACTGTGACATATTCAGTGTGAGAGGCAGATGAACAACATGAGACAAAGGTGTGATGGAAGGGTTCTGGGTTCTGGAATTCAATCAACAGCATTTTACATTTTGTTTAACCTGTTCTGGTGGTGGTATTCCTGCATTTCACAGATTCTTGTGGGTAAAATCTCTGTCAGCCTTAAAGGGTTTCCATTTTGAGTGAACTGTGTTACCTGCTCAATTTTGTTCCATATACTATTTTGAAAATGAACCTTTCTGATAAGATCACTTGTTGCTCAGCAGATGATTGCTGCACTTACAGGCGTACAATTCTGATTTATGCTTATGTCAGGACTTGAGCATTAAAAAATAGCAATAAAACAAGGAGATACATCCATGGCAGCTGAATATCTATCAGTTCCTAAATTATTTTGAAACTCTTTTTGTATTTAATGTTTTCTGAGGTAACCAGGATCTCCATGCTTATCAGTGTCTATATACACTGATAGATTTAGTTAAATTTATCAGTGATGATATTTCATCATTTCTTTCAGATGATGTAGAAACAAAAAATCAATTTTGAAGCTTCTTCATCAACATAATAGTAGTAGTAGTAATAACAATAACAGTTATAATTTTAAAAAGCAAAAATATAGGTACATCGAATAAAAATTGGAATACAAAAGCTATTGAATCTGTACCATTGAAGTACTGATTGAAGGGCAGTGGTTAAACTGTGAGGAGCTTTTGAATACCAAACACAACAGGAAGTTTTTTTACTTTCAGATGTAATATTGTTACTTAAAAATATCTTTGCCTTTCCATGAATAACCTAAAATAGCTATTCTCCCTACTTACTACTTATGAACAATACTTGAGAAAATAGGTTTTTTAAGTGCATAGATTACCAGAGCTCTCCATTCTGGCAGTTGGAGACAATTAACTCATTGACTGAAGAGGAAGATTCAAAACGTCCATTTAACGACTCACTATGGCTACTCAGTCTGTGGATTTTTAAAACAAACCAATTCTCCTTTCATGGAATACGTGCAAACATTTATTCATTGGCTTAACTAGTTGTCAGTTTCTCTGGGTCTGGATTGAAGGCACTTGAGATGGTAGTTCGTGTTTGACTCAAGTGTTTATTATTTCTTATCAGTAAAACAGTCTCACAACCATGAGTTTGGCAGCTTTTCGTTAGAAGGCACAAAATGACCAACAATCTCTTGTTCCAAGGTCTTTTAAGACTAAATTATCCAATTAAGAATTGACACCTAGATTTTTTTCCCTTTTAACCCAATAACTGATCCCAAAGAACTGCAATGCAGAGGTTTTTTGCCCAATTACAAAACGCCACCCAAACCCATGAAGATGAAGGAAGAAGAAACATGAAGAAGAAACCCAGGACAACACCCTGTGCCCTCCATCTTGCTTCCATCCACAACATAC
Source organism: Geospiza fortis (assembly GCF_000277835.1). Taxonomy (NCBI): domain Eukaryota; kingdom Metazoa; phylum Chordata; class Aves; order Passeriformes; family Thraupidae; genus Geospiza; species Geospiza fortis. The sequence goes on from NW_005054511.1 coordinate 923,279, forward strand.
TAAAAATCCCAAAACCTAAATTTCTCACCAAGTGATACACCTACACTACTCTATAATCTATTTCACACTTTTGTGGATTCTGGTCTATCTTGAAGTCCAGGAAACTTTCTCCATGAATGAGGGTCAAAGTCAGTGTTCCCCTGGGGGTCAGGGCATCCCAGAGCAGACAGAAATATTCCTGGTGCCCTGGGTTTCCACACTGGTCACCAGTAAAATAGAAGTAACTAATGCATGCAGCAGCTTAGGCTACTGTGCTGAGTATGTTTATGGGCATTTTGAAAGCAGACAAATCATAGAAATTAATTTTAACGGAATTTGTATGTCAAAAGTCCAACATGTGCTATATGGAAAATGGAATCTCTTGGCAAGATTCAGAAGGGCAAATCCCAAGATCTTGTACAGTTAAGCACTTTTTGAGTAAGACTGTTGACAGGAAAAAAAAAGGACATGTCTAGATAACTTCAAAAAGACAGAAATAATGTTGGTGGCTATTGCTTTGGCTAAGTAAGCAGTTTTTTAATATTAAAAAAATAGACATTAGCCTATATATTTAAATTGTTTGTTGTCTTTCATATTTTCCTCTTCATACAACTAATTTTATCTCCTAGACAAAAACAATGTCTGAATAAGAAGATATCAAGAAAATTTGAAGTTGCTCATGGTAAAATATAAGAGCCCAGGCTGCTGCACTGACAAAGAAAATTGCATTTTTAGTTTTTGTAAGTATGTTGACCAGATGTCCTTGAATTTAATTTATTAAAGCCAACACTCTTGGAGTTGCTAAATAATTTATAGAGACATCATTGCAGAATTTTGCACTTGGTGACTTATTGAATCATTTCTTATTAATACATGACTTTTAATTAAATATTTAAAGCTTCACTACCATATATAATTTCTTTAGGGAAAAATATCTTGCAATCAATATGTTTCAAATATCGTATCAATAATCACAACACATTGTGGTGCCATTTCATACTCACAGACATTTCCGTCATAATTCAAATGAAATGAAGTCATTTCTAAATAGCACTTAACACTGATCATGATGGACAACAGATGGACATAAATTTCAGTTTCTTATTTCATAAGAGAATTAAATGTAAAGTTTGTAATATTTTTTCCTAAAAATCTAGCTATTTAATTCTTAAATTAGCACAAAATTATATTGTTCTGTTTTCTCTCTTCTTTTGTTTTATTTTGGATCTTGTTCACATAAATCCTCTTATAGGCTCACATACCACTTGCCAATGTTAAACACTCACATTTAGGGTTTGATTGTGGAATAATCTGAATTTTCAGAAACCAAGTAGGCTGATTTGGTGATGCAAAATAGAAAAACGTTCAAAACTGGTTTGTGACCATAAAGAATTTGCAATTTCAGCATCTATTTCTTTGTTCAAAAACTTTCTGGTTTCATTTCAAAACCTGCCCTACTTTTCACCTTTTCTATGAAAAGACTTTTGTCTCCTCAGGTAATAAAGCCATCCACAGAATGTGTTAATTCCTATATTCAGATATAAGCAAACCCTTAGAAGATAGAAGGTTATTTTCAATAACACTGAGAGAAAACTGATCATATCAAAACCAATTAAGAAACTTTACTAAGATTATCAAGTATGCATTGAATGTAAAAATTTGGCAACATGTTGGGTTTGCTCTGAGTAATTTTGTTTGTTAACCATGTTGATTCACTTTAAACAATGCAATCCTAAATCTAAAAATTGTACAGGTCCAAGTCTTAAGGTCACACAGATGCCTGAACTTTCATTTCTAAAGTATTCAGCAAGTAAACACTACTGTTGTATGTTATACATTATTCAACTAGCAAGCCTGTTGGTTTGACTATATATTATAATGATGCTTGTGTGGATTTTCTCAAGAACACTTAGCAACTGCAACACAAAAATCTCTTCTTTTTGTACATAGGTTTGCTTAGTACTGTAGTTTCCATGGAAACTCCTAGAAATAGCAATTTCATTCCAACCTTTACAAACCCACTGTGAGCTTTTTCATTTCAACTTTTTTTCTTTTTTTCTTTAATAAACTCTTAAATTCTAACTACTTAGAGCAAATAATATTGATGAGCATTATTATTTATTAGGATATTCTCTTTATTTTTTTTTCTCAAATAAAAAATTATTCTATCATTGTCCTTTTACTGCTAAAGAATATGAAGCAACATAATTTTAAAATATATTGTTTAAATTGACTGTCACTATGAACAGTTTTGATTAAGTTTTGTACTGCATTTTAGCTCTCTGATAGGATCTGAGTCACACAGAAAAATTCTATACCTAACTCTTAGCATTATTAAAATAGCTGCAGCTGGGAGGTGTAACTCCATCATGAATGAATGACAAAGTGAAAAAAAAAATTATCCTCTGTAAGGAAGCTTCTCAATGAAAATGCTGGTAAACAAGTCTGAGAAAAAAGGAAACAGATGCTAAGTGATAAGAATGTGCTTGTTCTGACAGAGAACACCACCAGTGTACATATGTGATGGGTTGAATGTGTGTGTCTGTAGGGGGAACTTATTCAGCTGTTTCCTGGCTACATTCAAGAGTGCACCAGTAAAATAAGATTTGCTTTTCAGCTGGGAAATGACACTTTGATTCTGTGTTGTAAAGGAAATGTCCCTTTTGCCCTCTAGTGTAAATTACTCTTTAGGAATTCAGCTTGGCTCAGGTGCAGCCAGGATCTGGAGAAATTATTTTTCAAGACTCAGAAGATGTGTACTATTGCAAAAACAAGCAAGTGACAACGGGTACCTAATTAAAACAATTGAGTGGCCACCAAGGATGGAACTGATAGCAAATTGTCTGGAGCTTGATCAACTTTCTGGTCTAGTCAGTTGTTTAAGGCTATTCACAAAGAGATCCTGCAGAAATTCTAAGGAACATGTTATGTTTAATATAGTCTGAGTTATTTCAAATGGCAAAATACTTTTCCATTATGTATTATATACAAATCATGAAGTAGTTAACAAGAGAAGCTACAGGAATATTAATCAGACTGATATTGCCTTTACCAAGGTTGAAAACTTGGGTACATTTTAGTGGGCAATTTCAGCTTGGTTATGACTGATAGGGTTGAACTTGGGTAATTTAGGAAGCACTTGTGTGGCATGTCCATATCTTTTAACATAATGAGATGTGTCTTAAATCTTCACATAACATATATAGTCCTACTGCAGAAGACAATTGCCGCTGTGGATTTCCATTTCCTGGCTGGAAAGAAGTTTGAAAATACAGTGTCCAGTTTTGACAGAACAGATTAGGTACTGCTTTTTGGATGAAAATTTTTGACATTTTCCATTTTAGCAAGGGCTGATATCTTGCTTAGTGAGCTTTCTTGATTGTTGCATGCATTATCATCTGCTTTTGATCCCTCTTAGAAGAAATATTTCCCAGAATATTTTATTGATGATGGTGTGGAAAGCAGATGTGAAGGGCCCATTGTGTAATCCCAGAAATGTGCATGTGGTGAGTGTCTGCAAAAACTCTTTGTCTCTGGTGGCCACATTTGTAAATTTGATTTATTGTATACAGAAAACAAGAGATCTTTTTGCATAGTATACAAATATTGCCATTTGCATATTGTTCTCCAGATAGTGGATTAATGTGTTTTTCTCTTTCCTTGAGTCATAACAATAATAATGTTTAAAATCTAGTTTCTGCCTTCTTAAGAAATTTTAGATTCTTCACTAGGATTCTTTAAATACAGAATAGATGCTCTTTTAGTCAGATCCCAAGAGTACTGTTTGGTCTCTGAACTATATAGTACCATCTGATTTCCACTTTCCATGCTTTGTTTAGCCCTGAGAACCAAAATTATTGTTCAGTCCATGCTTGGGTTCAAAGTAAAGCAGGTGTTCAAAGTAAAGCACATCCAGTGTGAAAACTACTAATGGAAGCACCACAAATTTAGACACAAACTTTTATTGCTTTAAAAGGCATAGATGCATTTTTGGCTCCCTTATCAGTATATTACCTGGAGAAGCTGGGCTTCTATTGAGAATAGTGTAAGTCACAGGTGATAAAGAACAGCACTGAGTAAATAAACTATTTCCTGCAGTTGTAAACTGAAGATCCTAGGCTTGGGATTAAGCTTCCTTGTAACTGTACAGTTAAATGTGCTTGAATCTTACACTTCAATCAATGGAACTCATCTTCTTTTGAGGCTTGGGGGTAGAGATGATGAGCTCTTACAGTTGTGATATTCTGAGAAAATTTCATTTAATGTCTACTTTTGTTTCTTCTTTTGCCTTTTACTTTTGCTTGAACCATGTGATAGGCATCTGTTAACAGCAATACATCTACACTAAAATGGGAGTAGGATCTCTCTCTCAAACACATGTGTGTATAACTTGATCAAGGTGAACCAAAATTTCAGCCTGCTTTCCTCTCTGATGTTACTCTTTGCAGCTATAAGGGCACAGTTTTGTCATTTTTTTTATTTGATCAAAGTAAAAAGTTTACCTGCAGCTCCATAATAAAGTTTGAGTCCCTGAGGTACAAATTCAATCTCTTATGTTAACAAGGCTTTGGAGAAAAGACTACAAGGAAAATAACATCTGTTGAACAGCTCTTGGACAGGGTTCATTTTGGAACGAAGTGCTAAAGTCCTCCCTCAACATTGTTAGTTTCTATGCTCAAGGCAAAAGAACAGACAGTGACTTTACCTCAAAACCAGAGTTAGGATTAAAACAACACTGAGCTTCAAGGCCCATAGGTGCCAAATTCCTTCTCTTAAACCGATATTCAGCACAACTGGGGGTGCTGATCCCTCTTCTGTCATCTCCCACCAGAAGGAGTTGGAATAAGAACTTCTTTTATCTGTTCTCCGCTAACATGCTTGGAGTGGCAATATAGAAATGCTTGCAGAGAAATATAAAGGTGCCTTAAAGGCCTCTGAGGAGCAGTGAAGGCAATATTTCCAAGTTCTCTGCATCACTTTTGCCATCAGCAGTGATTTAATTTCACAGAGGGAGGAATGGGAAATGTGGTAAGGAGACACTTTGGGGCTCAGTGTATAGGACTTGGTCACAACAGCCGTGACTATGTGGTTTGGATTTTCTTTCAGAACCATAAGCTAAACTGTACAAAACAGTACTTGTGGGGGGCTAAAACAAAGGCTTAACCTCATACCAAATTGTCAATTGATTTTCACCTTTCAACATTTGGGCTGAAAGTAGCATTGATTACAAGCACCTTGTACTTTGAGAATGGTAACATCTGCACAGCCAAAATTTGTCACTGCTCAAAATGTCAGTACATGATGTGATAAAAAGTTTTAGAGCTTTGAAATAAGATACATTTTTATGTGATTTTAACAACACAATTCTGAGTCCTGTAAAGAGATGATGAGAGAAGCAAAAACCTTCAGACAGAGACAGCAGAAGCTCCTTGTGATAACCTGCTACTGAATTAATATTAGACCCCATGCCTTTTTCAGCGCAAGAATAATCCATTGCATTCTAACACAATTGATGCTTATAACAGATGCACATTAAGTTGGACTGTAAAGAAACATTTTAGATTAACAAATCTCTTTGCTATAGTCAAATGATAATTTTAAAAAATTACACAATTTATACAAAGAAATCTCTATTCCTGCAGTATGGAATTCCCATAAAAAATTACTTCAACAGTTATATAGTTTCCTATATATGAATTATTTTCTATTTCAACTAAAGACATCTTCATTTGAAGGCCTAACTGAGACAGGAATGTGATCTTAAAAAAAAAGAAAGCGTAAGAACAAAAATTTTTACTTAACATTTAATCATTCCTTTAAAATTTTTTTGCAGTGTTAGCGAGATTTGGTATTCACACAAAGTTGCCCTAGTTTGAGGTTAGCACAGTTAGCTCCCAGAAAGATGAGAATTTTCTATCACTGAAAGTCAGCATAAGTTGACTTCAGTTTCCCCATGATAGCTATGACAGAAAATGTTTTAATGAAGGGGTTATAATAACCCCGTGAACTGTGGGACCTGGAAAACTACACTCCTTCTGATTTCTCTCATGCAAAATGGCAAAGAGGGAAACAGAGGTGGAGGATGAGATACCTTCTTATTCTGTGGTGTATTGCTTCCTAATTTTATGCTTACTTTGATAAGAAAAAATAATTTAGATTAAAAATTCAGAGGTAAAGAAATTTTAAACTTCTCTGTTTATATTAACTTCTTGTACAAACCTCTCTTGTACCTGAGGTTAATTTAGATTTGTGGCTTCAGGGGACAGTTCAGTAGTCATCCATAAAGTATCAGTTTAGGTGGGAGAATTTTAGATAAGACATACCTTAAAGTCTGATTTCACAACCTGTTTGGGGAGAAGAGATACTGCTAACACATCACTATCCTGTGATGTCAGATTGGTGTCTATAATGAATTCTTCTCAAGGTGTATTTGTCATATATTACAATTATCTTTCAGTGATGGATATATTTAGCAAGTGAGCAGTTACTCCAAGAAGATTAATGCTACAGACGTGGAACAGGATGGGAAAAAAGGGCTGATCATGCAGAAATGCTGAGAGTTCTGCAAAGGAATATAAATGTAACAGAACCTTTTTAATCTTTCTGTTAAAAGGTATGATATCCCTGTATTTAACTGAATGGGATTTTTTAAAGTACAAAGTAAAGCCTTCCACAGGAACTTTGCTATGAGCTTGTGCTTTCTTGCACAGTTTGGATTGGAAACTAAAAATGTCTTTCTCATCAGCTATCAAATCTTTTTTTCTACTTCTATTTAGGACTGGACTAGCCTGTAATATGCTGGGTGGGCTTTGCTCAGGAAGATTAAAATTCCATAAGTTTCTGGGAGCACTGATGAAAACTCTCCTTTTCATTAACATGCCTTATTTCCTTTTCATTCCTTATTAATGCTGTCCCAGCTGAAGACAGTCCATACCACTACACGCACTGCTATTAATACAGCCTGTTTCCCCAGCATATGAGAAAATAAACTTTAGGACAAACATCTAGGGAAGTTAATATTCCCCTTTCCAGCCCCTGTGCTGATCAAGCAATGAGCAATGTGACATATTTCTCTCCAGTATGAAAGCTGCTTATGTCATCATTGGGCATCCAGCTGTGGTGGTACACCTCAGCTCTTAATATAGCACTTTTTAAAAATCACGTGTTAGGACTGGATAAAAACATAAAGGCTTGTCCCTTTTGATCATCTCTTCCAGTTTGGGAAGGCCTTGGTTGGAAGGGTTGCATTTTATTTTTGGCAGGGTTTCATTTACACAGATAAATGTAATGATATCTATTCTATCCAGATGAAGGTAGTTTGACAGTTGCTTGCATGTTTGATAACTTTGTAGGGACACAGCAAGAGATATCTGGTATTCTACAAAAAATAATAGCTTGCATTTCTTTGTATTTTTTTCCATTGTATTTTAAGTGAAACTTATAACACTTGAATCCAGGTGTTATATTTTTCTGAGATTATCCATCCTATTCTCTTCTGTATCTCCTTATGACAATTAAAGACAAAGACAGTATGATCTCTCTAAAGGAAATTTAAAATAAGCATAATATTTATTTCTTCCTAAGTATTAAAAATACATTGAATACTCTAGTACCACCACAGATTATATCTACTGTTTCCAGTTTTCTTCCTATAGCCTAACTAAAGTCCTAGATCTTCTTCATGTTCTTATTCAGTTAATAACTCCAGGTCTAGGCTCCCTTTTAATTCTTTCTTCTGTCCTATTAGTGTTACTATTCTCAGACCAAACAAACTAAGCTGACTGCTAAACTCCTCTGTGATCCTTTAACAAAAGTTCAAGATTGCCTCAGATGACTTTCCAGAAAACCTATAGCTAAAAAATACAATAGAAAAATCCACGTTCTTAATGTGACTGCAAGCAGTTTTCCTCTTCTTCAGTGTCTCCCTTGGGTACAGCCTCTGCTTTGACCTTAGGAGGTGTAACTGTAGCTGGAACAGCTCTATTAGCACAGCTGGAAGATGGGTGTAGTACTGCAGTGGAATTGCAGAGGTGACTGCAGATAAACAGATCTGTGCATCTGCTAGCAAGTGTTAGCTCAGATGCGCAGGGTGGTCTTGTTTGGGGGTGACAAATGATGCTGTTGTAGCAAATCACTTGTGTGAGATACCTAATCCTGTCTGTGGTATGAGAATTCTGAATCAGAATTTGGTTTGATTCTAGTCATACAGTTTATTTAGAAAGCAACATAAAAAAGTCCTTTGTTAACTTAAAGAATATTCAATATTCTTATATTAAGGATCCTTCAGACACTTAGAGAATTAAAAGTCATACCACCTTGCTTTGTAGTCAGGTGGCATTTTTCCCGTTTTAACTATTATTAGATCATTGACCCAACAGAAGGGGAAACAATGAATATGGCAATCCAATGTCAAAAACCAAAAAGTATACAAATGGGGACCATAAAACTGACATTAAAAAAAACCACCAAGACCACAGAAGAGGTAATCTTTTTTTCCTTATTCCTTGAAGTACTGTTGCTATTGTGTCCTGATGAGACAAGAAAAAGTTGAAGTATTTATTTACCATAAGATATATGATAATCTTCATTAGAACTTTTCCTAGATCATCTGAAAAGAATAATGAGATTCTTTGGGATATATTTAAATGCTTTATTGGCTCTAGGCCATAAATTTTTGGTCTTTTCAAAAATCAAAGCTTGCAGCAAGCAGTGTCATCTCATACAAGAAATACCTTTTAAACTCGATTTCCACAAGGTCACCCTATCTCAAAAAAAAAAAAAAAAAGCCCTAGGGAAAAAAACTGTAAAGGTGGAAAAGAAGCATAAGATTACCAGACAAAATATTAAATAGTTAAAGCTTTTTGGCTTAGAAAATACTGAGTGGGAAGTACAGTTCTGAAGGTCTTTTGAAGGTTGCATAGAAGATGAATGCTTTATATTTCTGACTTTTTAAAGCTAAAATATAACCACCACTGACTGAATACATAGGCTCAGCATGTTAAACTAGAACAAGATCATGAACTCAGTTACAGACATGAGGCTGTTTGCATGATGTATTTGATGATCTTCCCCAGTTTTAGCTTGTCCCAGGCTCCACACACAATATTCTTGCACACTGTTCAGGGAATCACTGTTTTTATGGGGACTGTATCCCACCCTGCACCTGGTCCCAGCAGGGTGGGGCTGTTTTGAAACATTTTGCCCACTCTTCTTGTAATACCACACCTGGGGGAAGGCAGTGAATACCCTACATTTCTTGTTGTAGCGCACCACAGTACTGAGCTTTACCATTCCACAGTCCAGTCATTACCTTACATATTTTGAACCAAATTAACAAAGAATAGTTATCTTAGTGTCATGGGAGACCACTTGTCCATAAGGTAAAATTTTTGTTATGTAGTAAGGATGTGGCCAAGGTACTCATGAGGCTAAGAGGATGTAGAAAAACCATATTTGGCTTCAAGTGTAATTTTCTGACCTTTTTGTTATTTAACAGTTAGAATGCATCCATAGAAACAAAATATTGCAAGGAAAAAAAAGTAAATATTGTGTTCAAGAACAAATTAGCCAATTATATAAGTATGAGAAAAAACAATGGTTGAGATTGAACTTTCATTCCAGAATCCCCTAAGCACATATCTCGAAGAGAGAAGATATTTCAAAGGAAATGTCGCTCCATGAAAATGTTCCATGGCAAGTGTTTGATACACTGGCAGGGACCTCTGATCTGACCTAATGATATTAGACATAAGAATCCATGAATGTCAAATAGAAAAGCTATTTCTGATCTCTCTCTTTTAGAACTTTTTTTCATTTTTAAATGTGTAGAATTCACATGAACTCTGTATTTTGAGTTTTACATCACTTCATTCAAAAACTCTCAGATCAATTCATCCTTTAATTTCCTTGAACGCATCTTTTTTCTGTCAACTCAATATTATAAGCAGTTCCTATTGCCTTTTTTGTGCCAAGAAAGTTGCTGAAAATAATACCTTAACCATCAAATATCCTGTTCCTTACAAGACACATTTAGACTAATGATTTCTGAAGATTTATCGTCCTTAAGTTGTTCAATAAAATTATTTTTTAGAATTATTATGCTTTATTTGTTTTGGGTTTTTTTTTGTTTATTCTTTGTACTGTATACTTTTGGGCACAGATTTGCTACTCGGCATCACAAGGTATATTTTTTCTGCTTTATACTTTGCATCTCACATTCTAAAAATCACATTTTTTGTTCCCCTGAAAAATTTTTCATTTACATGATCACTACAGCTCATTACTGTGGTTTTCATGTCACAAGACAGTCTGTATGGTAGTGTGGAGAAAAGCTGCTCTGTTTTGAAATACCAAGAATTCTTTTTACACTAGCTCTAAAATGTTTGCAATACCTCAAATTTTAACCCAAGCAAATCTTACAAAAACACAACATAAGATCCTTAAGACTAGAAGCAGAATTCCACATTCCATTTGCTGCAATGATAACAGAGATTAATATGTTATGAGTTAAGCTCTGCACAAGGTGTACATAGGCTTTGCCTCTTAATCCTGTAGCCTTGGCTAGCTAAATTAAGCTTTTCCTAGTGAGAGTTCTTCAGTTCAGATGTTGTGCTGACAGAAAAAAACAAACAAACAAACCAACCAAATCCCAAACCCCTCAACTGTCACACAAGTTTTCAAAGAGAAATGTGATATTAGAAGTTAGAGTGAGTCTGGGCAAGATCTTAACTGAACAACTTGCTCAACCATTTTCAGTCATGATATTAGATGAACATCTTGATACTCACATTTGATTATGGAATTTTTTGCTAAACATTTTACATTTAATGGATTAGATTCTGTATTGATATCATAGAATCACAGGATTGGAATATGCCAAGAAATGAAGACTTCACAACTTCGCTGGGCGACTTGTACCACTGCTCTGTCACTCTCACATCCCAAAAGTGTTTCATTATGTGGTTTTAAGTTTGTGCTCACTGCCACTTGTCCTTGAGGCAGCTTGTCCAGAATTTGTCTCTATCTTCTTTACTGCCTCCCTTCAGATATTTACATGCATTGGTGGGTTTCCCTCTGAGCCTTCTTTTCACTCTGAGCAGCCCACTCCCTTCAGTCCTTCCTCATACAAGGCAGGATCCAGTTCTTCAATCATCTTAGTGACTCTTTTCTAGCCTCTCTCCAGTAGCTCCACATCCCTCTGGCCCTGGGAAGCTCAGAACTCTGTATTTCTATATACTTTTTGTGCTTTGGTTTTGGCAGAAGCTCCATGTTCATCCACACAGGCCTCCTGATATTTCAGTTTCCTGCTCACTGGGATGGACAGCTCTTGAGCTTGGAGGACAAGACTTTTGAATACAAATTAGCTTTCTTGGTCTCCTTTCCTCTCCAGGGTCAATGGTTCATGTTTATTATGTGGTCATGCTTATTTCTTCCAAAGTTTATTTCGATGTACACTTCATCCATATTTATTTAACCCAAGTAGTCCATGTTTGCATCATGAACATAATCCTGTTAAAGTATCTATCTTCCATAATTTTTGAAATTACATTATATTTTTTCAATAATAGCTTTAATTACTTTTTTCCCTAGTTAACAGGTAATTAAGAATGAAAGGACTATTGCCCATATAAAGCTTGTATTTTATTAAAACCTTCTTTCTGTTATTCACACTGCATACATGTTTTATAGAGGAGCCCAGTGATTCATACAGAACTAATTAGTGGCTTAATACCAAATGAAAATCTATAGAGAAATCCTAAATTTACAACACTATACATGAGGTCAGATTTTGGCTTTTGGTATTTGTCATAAAGAGCAAGTCAAATGGCAGCCTTATACCAACCTAATCTAAGATAAAAAGCATTCATTCCAGTCCATGATTTCAATATTAAAGTAGTGCATGGGGAAAGGTCACCACAATTAAAGGCATAATGTAACACTGAAACTCTGAACAAGTGTTTGTGCTGCTTCTCTATCTCAAGATTTATGTGATTGACTCTTAATTGGAGACCTAGGGTTTCATTTCACAGCTTGGACAGATAGGCTATTAGATCTCAAACAGGAAGAAAATAGCAATAATTTGTGTGCATGTAATAGAGAATTAAGATACTTTTCGACCTTTTATGATGATTAATAAAAAAAAAGTAGTTTAAAATGCAGAAATTCAATGTATTTGGTATAGGAGTTGTGTATTACTTTATGATGGCAAACAGGATAAAACCAAATCTTTAGCACATCCACACCACCAGATATGGGCATTACGGAATTTGCAGATGGATGGGGAACACTGGCATTTCAACAAACTGATGGCTCTTGCTGGTTCCTGGCTATAAAAAAGCCGCCCAATAAAAAAATTTATTGTGGATTTAAGCTTCTTTGGATATCACTGACTATGGAAATATAAATGATTGCTTAGTTATATTGGTCATTATCGTAAGGCTGGATGACAAGACGTCATTGAAGTGCCAAAACTGTGAGCCTGGGCACCTTCAATCCAGCTGCCTGCATCCTGCCATCCAAAACCTGGCAAGGTGAATTATACTGGGAGCCAAACTGGTGGAAATCAGAAATCTCTAAGGCCTTCCTGGATTGCTTGCATCTCTATCCATGTTTGTGGAAAAATAATCTTAACAGAGTGAAGACTGCCTTTGCAACTATGTTGATTGTATTGTACCATAGAAGCATAGTGGATAAATAAATATCTTACCACATTGTGACATATTGTGATATTGTACAAGGCTTTTTCATCTCCTTTTTTATTTCTTTTTTTTTTCCTACAAGAAAGTTGATTTCATTTGTAGGGAGCCTGACTATGAGACATAATATGTACAATCTCAGAATTATTTTTGCAAACTTACGATAAAAGAAAAAAAAATACCAGCAGCTCCAGACTACATCTGTTGTAATGTAATGAGTCCCTCACAAATCAGGCGGCCTGGGGCAAATGGCTTATTTTTCTTGCCTCTTTCATATGTAAGTAACTTCTTTCAGCTCAATAACTGAGCTTCTGGGCTTTTACTTTTAATGCCTTTCATTTGGTTTCTGAGGCTTCTATTTTCTTTCAGTATATTCCAAGGCCAATAAGATAACAGCTTTCAGAAATGTAATGAGCAAACTTCTCAGCTTTGCATTTGCAGAACTGCAGTTGGGGATGCTCAACAGAATATTAAACTGGAGAGTTATTATTCCACTATATCATCTCCACTCTTCAGATGAGACATAAAGACACAAGAAAAGGGCATATCAATGTGGCAACTGAACTGTGGGTGTATAAGCAAAGTTAGATAGTGTGCAACTGAAATCTAAATCCATCAATCAAATAAAATTAAAACCATAGTCAGCACCTTGTGTCATAATCTCTGTGAAGAGATAATCAAACCATTTGCTTCAGGTGGGAAGAAGGCAAGTGTACTTAAACAATCCTGTGCTATTGATCCAGTGCAATTCTGGAAACAGCCCCTGCAGTGTAATCTCTAAAGCTTGACAAATTGCATTAGTAGATACACTGAGATCACTGAGATTACCTTCTACATCAGTAAAATAAAACATATCAAAAATAAAATAATAGCATTCTTTAGAGTAGGAAAATCATGGATTAGAAAATACAGAGAGGGCATGCATATGCCTTCCATCAATGAAGTATCTAAATACAGCACCCTTTGGAATGTAGGAAGCTCACACATTTGGGTAGATAAGTGCTTGGCTGGTGTGGGAAGTGAGGCCCAAAGATCTATGTAGCCTCTCAGAATGCCTGCATCAAAAAACTGAACTGATTTGCTCAAAAGTCAAGATATACAAATCTTTTTTTTTTTCCTATACCCCTTTACTGAAAGGAACAGGCAAGACATAAGGCATTATTGTGATTTCTGATCATTTTTAAGATAATCTTGGCGAGCAAAAATCTTAACTACTTAATTTCAGGTTTAAGTGAAAATATCAATAAAATGAGCTAGCAAAAAATTCAGCAAATAGCTGCATGTATAGGCACTCACATATCTCTAGGTTAAAATATGAGTTGCAATTAGACTGGGGAAAATTATGCCACACACAGTTCTGCTGAGTTACCTTGCTATATGAATGGTGCAATTTGACAGAGCTTGGATAATTTTTTTTGTAGAACTCTGCTGCTTTATACAAGAAGAAAAATTGACTTTTCAACTTCACTGACTTTATATTTTATTTATTCACTGACTTAATTTATATCACCAAGTTCACAGCACCACTGGACTTTCAAAGTTGAAACTCTAATAAAAACTATTCACTTTCATATTTTGTGCATTTGCAGCTGTAGAGAACAGCAGACAAAGATTTTTTTCTTGTTGCAGTTTCTTTATGTAGGCATTTATTATGTATGACAATATCTTGAAGGGATAAATCAGTAAAATTTAATTTGGCCACTCATGACTGTAAGGGAAAGAATACCTGAAGTCAAGTGTTTCTTTCAGCTTCATAAAGTAAATGGCCTTTAGCTTTCATCTGAATAGAACCTGACTTCTCATGCTTTCCATTTCACCCCCTTATTTTAGAGACAGAATGGAATGAAGTTCAGGTGATCTTTCTTTTAAATTAGACCAGAATTGAGTTTGTTTGAAACAGACGAAACTGAAAGAGAACTGAAACCTTAAATAGTTTAAATATAGACCAACCTTCATGCAGTAATTGAAACTATTGCTATATTCTTCAAATCCCAAATCCTTCCACCTTCCCATTTTTCCTTTCTAATGTTTGATTTTAAACATTTTCATATTTGACCTAGAGGAAGGGGAGTATAAGACCACAAGCTTCATCAGTGCTTTATTGTGCCATGAATTCATCACAATGTTTATACCACTGTAAGCTGCCTCCACAAAGGCCTGATCTGAGGGAGAAGGGAAATTCTGTGCTGTGACTCAAGGCTCAAGGAGGGACTCAGTGCCAGGTGTGAGGACTTTGTGCAGAAAGCCTTGGAGCTGGGCATGGGAGGATGCTGTCCTGCTGTCTGCAGATGCAGTCCTTGGGACACAGAAAACCCTGGAGCAGCTGTGGGGAAGCAAAATAGCAAAATGTTTCCTGATGCTATTCTTTAATTGCCATTTTCAAGCTTGCTGATACTGAAGAGCTGTTTAAATCTTCATTCTGTATTTCACAAGAGCATGCTTGCAAGAAACCTTTCCTTGTCATAGGTATACTGGAAAAGAGCATTGAAGATTTCTATTAATTTAAATATTTTTATGATGCCACTTTACTCACAGTAAAGTGGCTTACTTCTCTACAGTGCCAAGCTCCTATTTCTATATTTTTTCAAACAGTTTTCTTCATTTAGCAGGTCATATTCCTTCTCTTAAGTCATCACATTAAAAATTTCCTCTGTAAAGATATATTTGTCTTCTTAATTTGGCAGAATAACTGGGGATGAACATGTATGGTAAACACAGAGAAGATTCTAAGGTCACATCCTCATGGGAAAAGCTAAGCTTGTCTCTTGGGTTTTGCTATCAACTAGATGATATTTAAGTAAATGGAGAGATCATTTTAGTCCTTGAAAATGCATCAGTTGGAATGGGCAGAATAAGAGGCTGTATATGAAACATTCTGTGTGGGAGATTTCACAGTACACCGACGATCCAGAGTCCTGTCCTTGATTCTCTATGAACATGGCAAAAGGTTTTGCATACTAATGCAGTTTTTTCTCTTATGACAGAATGATTTTCTCCAGGCAATGATCAGTCATGTCTTCCATGTTAAGGTTTTCCATGAATTGTACTCTCAAACATATTAAACAGGATTGCTACTATTTTTTTTCCTTGCAATTTCAAATGCAATTATTTCAGTTTGTTGTGGACATTTTGTCAATACAGTTATGTGGAAGTCCTGCTAAAATCTCTAGTATACCTCTGTAATTGAATCAGATCACGTTGTCAGTCTGCAAGGAGAAATTTCTGCCAACTCTGGTGGTGAAAACTGCTTAAAATTTACTCATATGACAAGCCAAAGGAAAATAATGAATTACTTATGCAGCCAGCTAAGATTTCTTGGGAGAGGAACAGAGGGTGATGTTTCTTTTCAGGTTTTCTAAGAGTAGACCTGAATATCTGCTGTAATAGAATCCAAGAGTGGATAGACCATTTCACTGATCCCATTTAACATCTCTTTTCTCTCTAGTATATTTTAGCTGGCCTGTAGTGCTCTATCACTTCTTTAACTAGAATAACTTTGCATAGTGTGCTAACTCTAGCAAATACTGAATTGTGTAAAAATAGCCTTACCTTGAGTTACTGAATGCAAGGTTATATAAGTTGTTAAATATGGGATAATCATTCTACCACAGGATCAGTGGCCACATGCACTTCACATAAGTGAATAGAAAGATTTAAATTCACTGTATTAAGAAAAGGTCTCTAATGAGCTCTTAAAATTTTAATACCTGAACAGAAAATGTGTTCTGCACACACATCAGCTAAGGACAAAACTGCTAAACTTGGTATCATAAAAATCTTCAAAAGAAGAGGAAAGTGAGAACATGTGAAATAATTGGCTAATTCTGTGACAAATTTCAATACATAACTGTGAAGGGGGTGAGAGAAGTCCCCCTCCCCTCAAACTTCTGCTGTTGCAACAGCCCACAGTAACTTGGCCACACAACCACACAAGGAGTTGGCCTTTGGGAAATTCATCATTTAACAGAGAGGAAGGGAGAGGGTACCTATGGAAAGTCAGAAGGAGCACAAAAGATGTGATGATTCAGCAAAACTGAACTCGCAGATTTGCCTGTCTAGAATAGGACTCTGTTCTTTATTCAGTCACAATCTGCACAACAAGCAGCATATGGGCTGGGGGTGAGGGGCTATCATTCGTCATCTACTGACTAACTTGGTATATAGCACATTTTTTCTATCTTTTCAATACACATGAAGTTGAAAATTATTTGAGAATTAATAAGGGGAAAACTGATCCATTTCTTTTTGTCTTGAAAAGCATGCAGTTCACTGTACTGGATGGGGGGGAAGGAAAGTATGAAGTAATGGCAAAATTCCTAAGGGCAACTTGGCAATCAAAAAGGAATATTATCAATCAATTACATTTTCTGCTAGAATGCCCTTATATTACAGGAAAAAAAGCTAGAGAAAAGACTTGGAAAATGGCAAAATCTCCTAAGCACCTTTCTGATTCATATTGACCAATGCCACTGCACTTAGCTTCAGGCTGTGGAAACTGCCTGGACCATTCTGTCAATATGCAGAAAGTCTAGTTCAGCTCCAAAAGGAACAGAAGTTTGGAATTTAATTAGAGTTAAATTTTTGCAGGGACTATATTTGGACAAACTCAACAAATATAAACATTCTTAATTAAAAATTTTGTATCAATTTATTTTCAAAATTCCAATTTTCTAACAGATTCCAAAATCTAAGAGTACTTTTTCATTATTTTAAAATACTTTTTTTTTTCTAGTGCAATATCAGCAAAAACATTCTTGAAGTCTTAGTTCAGGTCAAGACACATTTCTAGCAATACTCATGACAATGAAAGTGTAATTCAATCTGATGAAGTTTGTTCATTGTCTCTGTCTTAGCCCCGGAATTAGATGAGATGTTCAAAATACATTTTAAAAATATGAGAAAGGGTTATTTCAAACTAAACATTTGTGTTCTTTTTAAAATTTTGTACTTCTGTACCTATTTTCATAAAATTATATTTGATCTGTGGTATATATGTAGAATAAAAATAAAAGCTAGAGACGAAAAAATAGCTGATTAAAATCAGCTATTGTGTTGACATAATTTGAAAATAAAACTATTACTAGTACTTTGTGTCTTGGATTAAAGAGAAAAAGCCATAAAATGAAGGAAACATATCATGTCCTACTTATATAGTAAAGAGTTACTCAAACCTTAGCAAGGGGAGGGCATTAAGGTTAGTCCACCTTTGTCACACTCTATGACAAGTTCTAGTATCCACACATAATCCTTCCACTCTTGTTAACATAATACATTTCTTAGGGAGAAAAAAGGATTCCATAAGGTTTTATCACCAAGTTGTTTATCTGACCTTCAGCTCACAGATGCTTGCATATGTTTTTTTTTATATTATTCCTTGCTAAATATTTTAGAGTCCCAAATAATTACCCTCTCCCTTGAAGTTTTAAATATGCATAGGCTGTCTTTATACTTTTCTGTATATATATTGGCTGAAATAAACACAAAAAAGAATATATGGGGCTTTTGTTATTAATTCTGACTGCAATTTTTTGTGAGCTTTGGTCATTTTAACAATAGTGAAAGCACAAATGGCAGCATCTGTCAGAGAATATTGTGAGTAGCAACACATCAAACAGCAGACAAGTGTAGAAGAAATCTTAGCAGTCCAGAATTACATTTTTACATAATCATCTCACTTTGTTAAGTTGAAATCTTTGAGTCTGAACAACAGTTCTTGAAATTCACTTCACTTTTATTATTGAATTCTGCTTGCTTTTTTTTTTTTTTAGGTGCAATAAAGCTCTAGATTTCCAGTTCCAATTATTTAATTACAAGGTCTATCATATGACAGATATAATTTATGAAAATAGATTGCATTTAATTATTCAGGCAAGGTCTATTCATTATAATCTTCTTGAAAATGCAGACAGAAACTCCTTAAAATTTGTAATACTGTGCTATTAAGAGCTGTTAAGCTCTTCACTACTGGCCCCATCAGGTATTGTAAGTTCAGGGGTTTTTCATTGTGTCACCTGAAGCTCTAGTGTGTTCTTTTAGGCATCTCTTACACCTGTGAGGAGGAGGAGGCAGTCAGCTGATTGAACAAAAGAGGAAAACAAACAAAAAGAAGTTGTATCTACAGTAGGTCTCTAAGTATCCTGAAAACAGTTCTCAATAGGGTTTGGTTTTGTTTTTTTTTTTGTCAGAGGACAGTGAAAAGGAGAAGCCATCAGCCCACAGCTGAAGGTACTTACTGGTCACTGAAATCAGTTACCTGGTGGTCAATACAAGGAAGAATCAGGAAAAGACTTTTTTTCCCCACCTTCTACCCACCCTATTCAGGCACAGAAAAAGACAGGATGGAGTCTTGCCAAGCCTCCTTGCTGTGCCTCAAAGGACTCATGTACAGTGTGGGCATGGTGAGAAGCTGATCCTGTGGGATGAGCTGCAGGCTCACCTCGCTGAATCAGACATCTCATCCTCTGCACCTTGGCCAGAACTTCTAGGGCAGCTTATCCAAAGCAAGTCAATTGGTGAATGTTGTAATACTGCCAATCACTGGCAAAATAAAGACCAGAAAAGCAGCTTTTGGATATTTGATAGATTTTTGTTGGAATAGAAAAACTGGGGAGACATGGAAGTGTAACTGCCACTCACAAGGCTTGGGGTCTCCATTCCCATCTGCATTTTGTTTCTGGAATGCTTGTGCATTGCATGATTCAATCTGAACTCATGGCGGTCACCTTGAATGGGACAAAATACCTTAGGAAAAACAGAGATTGCAAGGACTGCTTTCAATGACTGAAAATGAAAACAAAAATATGTCTGGCTACTTGCCAAAATTACTTGTTCCTGAGTGGAACTGGAGAAAAGCCAGAAAATCTGGCAGCTTTTCTCTGAACGCAAATATTATCACAAAGCTCTCATCAAAACTTTGTAAAAGATAAAGCCATACCGTGGGAGCAAAAACATCATACAATTACACAAATGCCATTTTGTCCATTTTCCCTAGGAAAAGTTAGAAAGCAGAAACTACTCTTTTGAGTGTGTATGGGCTTTAAAAACAAAGCC
Source organism: Geospiza fortis (assembly GCF_000277835.1). NCBI lineage: Eukaryota > Metazoa > Chordata > Aves > Passeriformes > Thraupidae > Geospiza > Geospiza fortis. The sequence continues at coordinate 943,003 of NW_005054511.1, forward strand.
AAATTCTTTCTCACTGGGATTGTATTTCAGGTGTTTCTTACCACATCTCTTGTCCTGCAAAATATGCATCTGCCCCAAATTTAACAAGTGCAGTTAGGCCAACTTGTCAATGCTGAGCATTTTAGCTGATGACCTGTATCCAGCTCTCATTTTTGGCTCAACTTTAAAAATGAATAAAGTGGTCTGCTAGTTCACAGTCTGTGTGCTCAGTATGTATAAGAATGGACTATAAGAACTAAATCTTGATAAAACTATTACTCACAAATCCTCAGAAGAACAAATAATACTTATTCCTGCTTCTTCTTAATATGTGTGACTATAAACATGCATATCTGCTAGGTTGCAACTCCTCTATTCATCCAGCTTTAAGGTGCCATTCGTAATGGAATCAGTAGAGGCTGAACGCAAACAACTGAGAGTAGAATTACCCCAAATTGCCTTAGTCTCAAATTGAACCAGATTTACCTATCACTTATGTTGCACAGATAGGTGGCCCTATTTCCTAGCCCTGCAATCAGAGCACTATTGACCAGCAAGAATAATTTTTATTTCATGTTACTGAAATGAATGGCCCCTGCAGTACAAGGGGACTTTTTGCTGGATTTTTCTGGTTTTGTTGTTGTGGTGGTGGTGGTGGTGTTTTTTTGGTTTGTTGTGTGGTGATGATGGTGAGGGGTTGTTGTTTTGGTTTTTATTTTTTTCAAAAATTTCAGATAATTCACTGAAATAAGAATCCTGAACTTAAAGATGTAGAGTTTAGGCATGAAGGTTCAAGCAATCTGCGAGAATTAGCTATCTTTCAGCTTTCCAAAAACCTTGGAAATATTCACTTTCTTTCAAGAGTGACTCATTATTAATTTATATCTTTGTTTACAGCACTGGTAGCTCTTTAGGAGCATTCACTACCTAGGCTTCTTTTCTTGTATGGGAGATGTGTGCCTGGGAGTATGCATGCAGTAGTAGTTTGCTGCTTTTCAGTCCTCTACAGTAAAGTGTCACATGGAGATCATCCCAGTTTGCATTTATTTGTTTGGCTTTTTTTTTAATCTCCCAAGAAAGTAATTCCCAGGCATACGATTTTTACAGGGTCAAAGGTAGGTGAGGCGAGTCCCATGATGACTCCCTTTTCCATTCATGAAAACATTTCTCCATTTTTACTTTCTATTGTTGCTCTAGAATTTCCATCAACAAGTAAGGCACAGTCCCTAAATTTGAAACTCTGTGACACTCAGTGTAATAGGAAACAACTTCAATATGTGTTTTGCATACTGCACCACAACTAGGAAAAAAAAAGTGTTTCAGGGAAAAAATACTTTAAACCAAAATGAATAAAGACAACAAAAAGAAATATTAAGGTTTAAGACAGTAATTTTAAATGCCACTGATCTATGCATATTGCAATGCACTACTCTTGGTGCAGAAACCTTTGTCAAAAATTTTAACATGGAGATGCTGCAGGTTGTTGTTCCCTTCTACATTGCAATTTAGTTCTATGATCTACTTGTTACCTAGGAAACAGATTTATGAGGAAAGTATGGGTGATTGTGTAAGGACTGATTTGGATTTTTGGGTTTAGAGTGAGAGTTTTTTTCAATTTTTCAGAAGTTGAACATATATTCATATTGCTAAATGTCAAAAAATTTCCAAAATTCTTCTAGACTTTCATATTAGTTTAGGTATATAATACTATCCTACAATTACAAAACATAATAAAAAACTAAGATTTCTTTAAGACTCCTAATAAACTGTACAGCCATCTATATATTGAGCAGCTCATTATCCACACTGATGAAGTCACTGATTTATTCTTGCTGTGATTATTCATGATACTACAAGCTTTCTAAAAGCTTTAGCTGATCTAGTCATAAAAACCAGGTATTTCTACCACAAAAATTCAGGTGTTAAGAAATATCTTGTATTCAGCTTCCAGCCTGTATCACATTAGATTCTGGTGGTTTCAGTACATCTATTTAGACCACAATGAATTAGATCTTCTCAAAGAAATTCACTTATTATCTTGAGCAAAGTGTTTTAGTATGGAAATAATTCCCACTTCATTTGATTCAGAAAAACTAAAATTTTTATGCTATCACAGGTTGTTCTGACATATAATAAGATGTTGAACATGAAAATTTCAAGGGAGAAATACAAATATTTTAAAGGTGTATTGAAGGTATAATACATGCATGTATTACACTTGTTATAGTTTTTAAAAATCTAAACCCATACATTAATTCATCAAAGTACTTCAATGAAATAAATATCAGATATGTTAGCATTAGTAAAAGTGAAGTATATTATCCTATAAATTTCAAGTAAGATTTTGAGTATGGAATAATTATTATGTTGGCAAAAACCTTTTCTTTATAAAATTTCATTACCCTTCTTGGCTATCTACTTTCATTAATTCACTCTCTGCAACCAGCATGGATAATATCTCTATAATGCATTAAGACACAAAGCAAATTAGCACAGTTGCTATAATTTAAATCCAGTAAACTCCTAAAATAGCTTCCTACAAATGCTATTGAAACAAAGCAGAAAGGCCAAAAAAGTGTACTCCCATATGTTGAAAAACCTGTATGTAGCTTTTATTTACTTTATTGCTTGCCAATAATATGACTGTGCAAAACTTATGGTAATAAAAATCTATAATTCAAGCCTCATGATCACTCTTCGAATTTTCAAATATTGCAAGAAATTGCTGTTGTGCAGGATTGGAAGGTCACCCAAAAATACTGAAAATTTGCAGCCACCTCCCTTTTTTACCATTTATCTCAAAATCTGAGAGACTTCACACAGACCCAGTGGCCATTCCTGTGGTTTTATTTCCATTTTTCTCTTTGATATTAGCTTTTTGTAGATTACCTAATCAGTTTTGAATAAAAAATTCCAATGGTAGTGTCCATATGGTATTATTTCATTTTCTTGAAACCTTCTAAGATATTTATGGTGGTTTTAGGCCTCAGTGATAAAATGTTTGGACTTATTGAAAACCACAAATCTAGGGATTGCACTTTTATTTTTTTGCCTATAAATCTCAACTGAGATGCAAAACAGCCTTGTATTATGAAAAAAAAATCAGTTTAGTGCTTGTGTAACTTACAAGTATTTCAAACCCTATGCATGAATGAAGACAACACCCTTTTTCTTAGACACAGAGATTTAATGAAGGAAAGAACTTGCCTAATACAAACTTTGGGATATTTTTGTTAAAAGCTGAAAATGACCCACGCTTATTTTAATTATTTATAGCACATTTTGTTTTACTTTAACAATAACTTCCAAGGTTTAGTTCTATTATATGTTTGTTATACTCTGGATTTACCTTTAGATGTCCACAGAACAGGACTGTGAATCATCTTCCACTGTAATATACAAAGGACATATATAATTTACAAAAATTACTGGCCTGTTTCTTCTATAAAATCTGTTATAGCTATTTCACCTTTCAGGCTTCAAACTCCCTTAAAAAATCAAAAAAATTAATGCAAAAAAAGTACTAACAAAACTGGTGGGATTGCAAAATCAAGAGGTGGAATGTAAAGCATTTAAAGGTTGGGAAATAGTTTACTCTTCTTTTTAGAACAACATTACCTCGGAGTTATTTCATATAAATCTTCTTTTGGATATAAATTTGGTGGTTTACAATTTATTATCCAGTATCACTACCTTACATACATAGGACAATGAACACATCTAAGAATAATTGCTTTTTTCTTATTTAAACTTTTTTTAATAATTTTCCATTCCAAAAAGTTGGATACTTTTGAATTTACAATTCCATATATATGTTGTACACTCAAACCACACCCACTATGAAGATAATCTGTGTGGGGTTGGGAATTTTTTGGTTAGGTTTTTTTGAGCTAAAAGAAGATCAAGTTTTTGGATCAGTGTACACTATTTATCACTTTTATGGGAAGGAGCAGAGCTCCTCCGAAAAGATTTTGCTTGGCTCCAACATTCCACAGGCAGCAGGGTTGGGCAAGGCACGCCCTGTCCCAGGCACTCCTCTGTCCTCCCCAGTGCTCCACAAGGAAGGACACAAAGTCACAGAAACCATCTCTGTGTCTTCCTGAGATGTCTCAAGTTTGGCCTGATCCATCAGCTCTGGCAAAAACCTTCGTCACTGAACTCTTGTGCCAGAGAATCTGCCCCTGTAACCAAAACCACGATGAAAGCAGCAGGGCTGTGTCTAGTAGCATTAAGAAAAACTTTTTTTTTGTTAAGAAGTTCATTCTAGCCATCAGATAATTTTGGAATTTTTTCCATTTTTCAGTCTGAAATTTCTTTTAAGTGAAAACCCAGCATGCCATATTCACTTTTCCATTCATCTCTTCTCCCACCCTCTTCCACCTACCCCTTCCTTTCCCTTCTAATTCATACAGAGAAATGGATCTGGAACTTATGGTCAAAAGGGTAAGAACTGGATACATCAGAATTAAATTTAGCTGCTGCTTTCTTTCTCTTGCAGAAGAGAGTAATGCTTTTGTACATTAAATTAAGCTGTTGGTTTTTGGAGGTTGTTTTACAATGGTTTATCTTTTAAAGTAAAAACCAAATAAAACAATGATTTAATGCATGTAAACATGTATTTTAGAAAATAATCAAAATATTCCCTTTTATTTAATGGTCTGCACATGAAAATAAATTTTGTTCTCTATTTTTTGTTACTGGCAAAATCAATTATTCAGAAAAATAACATTAATTACAATTAGAAATACAATACTTGAAGTATTAGTTCATTACTGCAGGATCCCCAAAATGTAGTGATAGATTGCATTGCATTTACTCCAGAATTACTCTTTTGAACAAAACTCAATCTGTTTTTCTGTTAACAATATATTTAACAATGTAAGAAAGACTACAGACTACAACATTACACCCTATGAGATAAGGAAGGAATTTGCTCAGGTGTGGAAGTGGAAAATAACCCAACATATTAATTGACTGCTGTGTTGGTGTGAGTCAGCTTTAGACAAGGGATTGCTACTAAAAAAACTCTTCCTCTTTTTATAGGTAACATATAATGGAAAGAAATCAACAGTTATATTTGCTGAAAATCAGATCACATCAAATACACCATCCCTTCTGATATCATTAGAAAAAACACTTTTAATGTCCATTTACAGTTCTGGGAAGAAAATCCTTGATCTCATCTGCACCATTCGTTGGACCTTTAACAACAGTAGTGAGGAGTGACACTGAACACTGTGAAATTCTTAAACTGGATACTGCTCTCGGAAAGTTTAAGGTATAGACGGGTTTTTTTGCTACCTTGTAGGACATTCAGAAGCTTATCTGGTTACCAGAGTGAGACAAAAAATAGGTATTCCATAAGATCTCTGGATTCCCCAACAAATACATGAGAAAAACCTGCCAAACTTATTTTCTTCCTCTTTGCTTCATGTCATAAAAAACTGCTGTAAAAAAATGAAAAGTTCAGCTACTGAAAGAATGTATCTAATTACTATAAAAAATCAGAAATGACACAAACACTTTTTATCACTGTTTCTGAAAGATAGAAGAAATGTATTTTTGTGAATACTAAGAAAGAAAAATCTTTTTAGACTTGTGAATATCATATCTAGGTATCTTTACTTCCTTGAGAAAACTCTCTCTTCCTCTCACAGATGATAACCATTCTAGAACAATTTTCTGTTGTTCTTTACTAATTGAAACTCTTGAGATTAGATCTAATTATAATTGCATTTTGTTCTTTCCTGCTTTTACTTTTCTTAAGTAAACTGTCCTGGTTTTCACTTAGGATAGGCTTCCTTTGAGTGTTTAAGTTGCTTTAAAGTTCAAGAGTTGACTGTGTTGCTCTCCTACTCTCCTTTATGCATGCTTCTATACGATTTTTGATAAATTACCACTATGATCAATGTTGCATTCTGCTGTAACATTTTCACCCAGTTTTCAATTATTTTTTAAATCTAATTTAGAAAGAATGTTTCTATGAGCAACCCAAAATATCTCTCTAGCTCTGCATTCTGTCAGCAAGCAGAGTATGAAATTCACTCTTAATATTATCCTTGAATATTGAGTGAAATTGTCTTGAAAATTATCTTTGGGCTTGGTGATCTGCATCTGGGGAGATTTTCAAGACTCACCTGTATCAATCCCCAAGCAGCCCCATCTGAACTTTTGTTGACTCAGTTCTGAGCACCTCCTGGACTTCTGTCACCCCGACGACTCTTTGCTGCTGTGATTTCCTGAGTGAGGCCAGGACCCTGAAACTTCTCTCCCTGCAATCTTTCCTCATGTTCTGAATAAAAAGAGGGCAAAAAGAGTCACTGAAGAGCTCCAGAGCATGTTGCTTAGTCAGTTTTCCTAGTTCTCCATATTCCTCAATAATCATAGTTCCAGATTCTCCTATGCTTTGGCTAGCACTCAGGAAAAAACAATCAAAAACAAAAACAAAAGCTGTAACTCATCATCATGATTTAGCGAACTGCAAAGATCTATGTCACCTTTATTATCCCTTTTCTGTTATCATTGCTAGGAGACTTTCAGGATGTCTGTCCCTCCTTTTTTCCAGACAGGAAAAATGGTTAAGTGAATACCTCTTTTTATATTTTCCATTCCTTCATTTGCTCCTGATAAAGTGACTTTCAAATATATTTCATTTGTTTGCTCATTAATTTGAGATTTTTCTTATACTTACCTTGCTTTTCCTTAAATTATATTGATAATAATTATAAAAAAATAAATTTGCATATATTTTGTACAAAAATAACTACTATAATAAGTTATCACAGCTTCCAGCAGCAAGCAATAAATTTGTTGAATGTTTTTAGAAGCCACTGCTTGAAAGAACAAGTACAAGAATATTAAGTATGATAAGAAATCAAAAACATATTAAACAGGGAGACAGAAAAAGATCCAGCATAAAACTATCAATAACAAAATGAAATACCACTTCAAGAATTAAAAATGGCCTAAGACAGACTCTTTCTTAGGAATCTATCATTCAAAGTTTATTGGGTCTTGATATTGTTAAATTTGTCTAACATCATGACCCTTTGAAGAGATGTGTATGTTTTCATCTTCTGATGGGGAAAGTCAAAAAAAAAGTATATTAGAAAACTTATCTTCCTCAAATGTATGTAATTTGTGTAAAACAAATATCTGCACATATTTAGCTCTTATAAAATTATTACCCTAATTACTAATTACCTAAATTATTACCCTAGTCTTCTTCAGTGCATTTGCTCTCATCATGAAAGGATTTTTCAACAGGAAGGCTCATGAACAGGTTATTGTGATACCATTCCTCTTTCTGAGGTAACCTCCAATCTCCACCTGTTTAGCTTTAGTGAAACACTAGAGAAGTCCAGAACAGAACTTATTTTTTTTTTAACTTCATAAGATAATTTTTAATCTTTTTTTTCTCAGGAAACCTGTGGATTCCATATTCTTTATTGCTCCCCTCCCATTGATTGGTCAGCCAACACCTGTTCCTTTCTGCAGTCTGCACTACGGGGCAGCCACAGATTGCTCCATGGCTGCTGTTGCCATTTTTTGCTGTTTTTCCTCTAGCTGCAGTAATTCTTTAAGATAAAATGAGCAGAAATGGGAACAAAAGTACTTTTCCAGCATAATATTGAGTCTCATGTTGCTCCTGCATAATAGAAGTAAAATTAATAGGAATCGGAAGAAATTTATTTCTTATGGGTCTTTTTGGATTTGCAAACATATAATTTCTCCTCTAAATATCTCTTTGCTATTTTTAATTTTATGCTTTATACATTCTGAAATTCAATGCAATTTGAGAGAACTTCCTTATTTAGAAAGCAGACATATATACCACCAAAAGAAGAGATTTGATGACATAAACACTGACATCTGAGTTCTTATAATTATTCCAACCCACTGGTTGTATTTATTTCTCTGTTGGGTGTTGGCACTCTACTACACCATTTTCTTCCAAATTTTCCATGTTCTAAACATTATTGTAAACTTTTCTTCTTCTTTTTCCTATCTAGGACATTTACCATTTACAGCTGTTCCTGGAGCCTTTAGACTCCATCTTACTGCACCTGATTGCTGAGCTGGGAGCATTGGGCTCAAATGCAGAGCAAATTAATCTCTTTTTTTATCTTGGCAGACAAGACTGACATTTTCCATAGGTGTTCTCCTTCTCAGTGTTTGCAGTTGGACAGAAAGTGGCATGAGGAGATGGGTTCAATGAAGCATTGAGAGATCAGTTACTTGCATCTGTTACAGTCCAGTGTTAAAGCTGAGAAAAACTCAGGCCAGACCAGAGCCACGTTGCCCATTGACTCCATGACCAATCCCACCCTGTTCCCTATTCCTCATCAGTTCTACCTTCACATCAGAGGCACAGCAAAAGAGGCACTGCCTCTCTTAGCAGCCAGTTTTATGTGTATCACGCATCCTTCTGTTCACTTCCATAGCTAGAATTTTTAATTTTTTTTTCTTGTTTGTCAGGGGTTTGCTTCTTTATGTTATTTGCTACCCAATTCTAGAAGAAAAAGAATCACAGTAGCCAGGAGCACAGTTACTTTGAGACTCAGCCAGGATGCACAATGGTGTATCATTAATATTTTACTGAAGGGCTTTTCCTCTGGCCAGCAGCACCTTGCTCCTGCTCCTTGCACCATGCTCAGATCATTCAGCTGTAGCCAGCACTGGATTGCAAACAGAAAGTTCTTAATGTGCTCCTAACAGAAAAAGCTTTAAATACCAGTTAAATTTAAAAAAGGTAAGCTAGTGTCAGTAACTGTGACAAGGAGAGATAATGATTCACCAGACAGAAGGGCACATTTTTTTCCTACCCTGTTGTTTGCTCTTCTACTAAGAGCAAGTAGAAATAGCAAATTATGCCTCTAAACTCTTTGGATTCTTTTTTTTCCCCTACTGTTAAATAAGACCCATATCAAAAATTGTCCCAAGTACTTTAGCTTTGCAGGTGATTCCTCTCACAGGAATTATTAAAGAAAAAATATCTTTGTGAACTGCATTCATTGAGGTAATTTTGTGGTTTTTGTGTATTGCTATTTATTAGCATTTCACAGACACTCATAATAATAGCTCAAAATCCATAATACTGTCATAAATTTAGAAAAAAGTGAACTTTATCCGCTCACTTTTTGTTACACACTTTGCTCCTATAAATCTTTAGCATTCCTTCCAAAAATAGAAACAATATCCCATTGCATTTCTCTGAAAAAGGCTGTGGTGTTACAACTGCATCTGTGATTTTGTCCATGGCACTGGTCCTTCCACTGCTTCAATTAAGTGGAAGCCCTCGCTCCACTGGAAGATCTAAATTCAGTTTGGATACTGATTAAAAGCTTGTTGCTCTCAGGGGAAAAATGATTTGGTGGCTGAATTGCTCAGCTGTAGCACACTACTGCAAGCTGATTCTGCATATTTCTGGTTGTTCATATTGACATTATTTTCCAACTGGCGATCTCTGTGTTCACAGTTCATTTACACTTGATGCCCCAGAGATTGTTTTCTTGAGCAGACATTTTGTAAAAATACAGTGAATTAAGTCCAGTTCTCTCCTGTGCTTTGGATTCTGTATTCTCATAAAAGCACTTTATAGACAAGGACCCTTTTTTCTTGACAATTAATCCCTTAATTCTGGTTCATGTGCCTATCCCAATGTTTTTGTTCCTCTACAAATGAGAAACGTGATTTATTATTTGGGTTTGGGTTTTTGGAGGGTTTTGCAAGAATTTGGCTTTTGTGACTTTTTTTAGGATATGTTAATGTTATTTTTTTCCAGATGTGCCCTCTACCTTCACTAATCGCTTAAGACACAGCACAAGAATGAATTATTATGAAATGTCTTTCTGTCTCCTGGCAGGTTTGCTTGAAAAGCAGCTTGCCTGAAGCCGAATTCATAGCTATTCCACTTATCTCCAAGTCAGCAAGGGACAGTTTTACAAATCTCTAACATAAGGCATGAAATGGAATTCAACAGCAGCACTGATTTTCTTCTTTGTAATTGGTTCTGGCCAAATGAATGGAGGCTGGTGGACTGCAAACACAAAGAGCACATTTTGGAGTGTTTTCTTGAAATGTTAACTTTATTAAAATCAGTCACTCTGTGAGAAAAACAGTAATCTCACAGAGAATCAACTCTCCCTGATTTATTATCTTTCCTTGTATATGCTTCAAAATACAACCTTGGGGTGAAGCACTCTGAAAGCTGATTGCTTTTACTAATGTGCGTGAGCCATATTAATATTTTTTTGACCATTACATCTGTAATACATTGCTGCTAATAAATTTTCTTTTAAGAAAACATGAAATTAGCTTACAATCACTAAAAGACATTGCATTTTCTCAAGGCAGAGTGTTTCCCTGAACCTTCCAGTGCTCAGAGACGATCTCAAACACATTTTCCTAATGACAGCATCGTTAGTAGTAACTGACTTATACTCATGGCTTGACTCCCATCTCTACACTTACATGAACAGAAGCCAAGTTTTTCAATGACATACCTATATTATTAACTACATGTGATGACATGTAGGTCTTGATGACACAATTATATACATAACCATACAATCAGAGTGGACCCTAGCGTGGTTCATCTGCTGTCCCAGACCACAGGCAAGGGCCAAGCCAGTACTCAAGATAAAGCCCTTGGTGCTGGAGAGCCATTCCCTTGCAGCAGTCTGAGTATGGTCACCTCTGATCTCTGTGAAATTTGGGTTAACTTTGCACATCTGAGTTCTGCCACATGCCTTTAGATCTGGAGAAGGTGCTTTATCTCTATTTTTAGTAGTAACAAAGCAGTCAAAGTCTTCTTTCATCAGGACAGAGTTTCGGGCCTGGCCTGATATGGCCCTCCTGCTTGTTGGGAGCAGAGACCCAAATAACCAGAACAGTGTTACCAATTAACTTAGTAAGGTGGTTGCCCTTACTTTGGCTCTTGCATCTTGCTAAAGCAACACTTAAACACTGAAAGAATCTTCTTCTTCATGCTCATCCTAGAACCCCTTACCTGAAGATTGCCTGCTGAAGAAATACTTGTGGCAAGGAGACAGGACCCTAGACCTGTCCTAATCCACGGCCCAGCTTGCAAACCTGTGTGCTCAGAAATGGGCTAGAAGTGACTCTGTGCCTGGGTGTGCTTTGTCCATGCTGAAACATCCCTGGGTCCTTGAACTGTGCTGTCATTGAGGAGCAGGGTCAGAGATCAGAGACATGATTAAAGAGTGCTATCACATGCCAGCATCCATGACTCCTCGATTAGACCTGCAGCCTGTAAGGCCCTGGCTGCCCTGATCTCATGGCAGCTAAGAACTGACCTCAGACTGCTACAGCTCATTCGCATGCCCAAGGACTTTGAGATTTGTCACAGGCAGAACCTGGCTCAGAGTGTTTTATATGCAGGTGGAGTGCACTGAAATTTTGTGGATATAACAGAATTATATAGAAACAGAGAAACAGAATAAGCTGAGCTGGACGAGACTCATCAGGGTCATCAAGTCCAACTCCTGTCTCTGCACAGGGCATTATAAGAACCACAGAGTCTTGTCCAAACACTTCTTGAACACAGATGCTCAGAAGCTGCCTTTGCTCTCAATCTCTATGTGAGACATAAAAAATTATGGGGAAAAATTTCAAATCAGTCACGAGTAAGCTAAGTTCACCCTTTTTTTAAAATTCTTTTTTTCTTTCTCCCATAAGTACTTGTAATTATTCAGAGAAAATTTGGAGGTTAGACTGGAAGTAACTCTCTATTAAAACTAACAAGATGTTCTTTGTACAATTTAGAATTTAACATTAGCAAAAAGGGCTGAAGTCAAAATGCAAAGCTTAAGACTGTTTGCAACTGTAAAATTTTCTAGCATTGTAACAGAATAAGAGACTGGTAACTGCAAATTGCAGTACTAATCCTCAATGTAATTTAAAAATTACTAATGCACAGTAAGTTTTTTCTATTACTTTCTTTTTAGTTTCATCAAAAAGACCAGATCAAGTGCAAAATGCTATTGTAAGGATTTTTAATCAAATGAAATTATATAATTAATGATACACTACTAAGCCATGGCAGTCCAATTACCATTGATAAACATTTCTTCAGGGGTCTCTAGCTCTTCATAGTGAAGACTGGCAGAGAATAGATTCCTATTAGGCAGCTCAGAGCCCCTTGGGCTCTGTCATAGATGAATAGAATTTTACATGCTTGTACTGCTCTTGTCTTATTCTAACAGCTCCCCTTCTAGTCATACTAAATAAGTTAGGCTTATTCTGTTGAAGGCAAATTAAATTCTGCATGAATGCTATAACCAGCAAATGCAAATGCTGGAGCACAACAGTGTTACACATTGTGTTTTCCTCTAGTACCAGCAAATTTCAGGTTAGAAAATTTCACTGCAGTTGAATTTCACAGTGCTATGAATTTAATTTTAAAAAATTCAGGAAAAAACACTTATCCCAGGAAAATTGTGGTTAAGCAGCCAATAGTCAATGTTCATACAGCTAGAAAGTGAACTATAAGAACTGAAACTTGTTTTGCTACAAGTATGTTAGAGACAATATCAGTGTCTCTTCCTCTCAGGTAAACTCTCATAAAATAAACAAGATGCAGCAGCTTTGAAGAATCATGGAAAGGCAGAGATAGAAAGCAAAACAAGAGGAGGGGAAAGGACAATTATCTAAAAGTAACTGACTATATGAACTCCCTCTTCCCAAAAAACAGAAGAACACAGAACATAGTGACAGAAACAAAAGCTTTGCAAATCATAGAATGGTTTGGGTTGGAAGGGACGTTAAAGATCATCTAATTCCAGCCCCTTGCCATGGGCAAGGACAATTTCCACAAGATCAGGCTGTTCAAAGTCCTGTTCTACCTTGTTTTGAACACTTCCAGGAACTGGGCATCCACAGTTTCTCTGGATAACCTGTGACAGTGTCTCACTACTCTCAATATCTTTCTGTGGCACATCTGTCATTGCTCCTGAACGACGTGGCTTGTAGTTATGTTACTAGGGAAATATTTTGTAGAGCTATAGGTGTTGGGAGAGGGTTTAATTCTGTTTCTTCAGCAGATATTCTTGGGCTTAATCCAGGACAGAGCTATTCTGGTAAGGAAGAAGGAAGGGTGCAGAGCAGCTCATACTTTTCACTCAGAAGGTTGAGAAGCTGTCACTGCATGTGCTGCTAACGAGAGGGGCTACAGGCCCATTGCCCTGCTCCAGGAGCTCTCCTGACTCCTGCTGGGGGTACAAAGCCACCGAGAATGATCAAGTAGTAAAACCCTCATGTGTGTGAATGTGTGTGTAATTATATATGTATATCTATATATTTCAGTTTAAATTGACCTCTGATATGATCCATGGAGTTTATCACCCCTAACTCCTGTCTTTTACCTTCTTCTGTGCCATATTGAAGCTATTTTTGCTGCATGTGTGTGTCAGTAACCATACAAGCCATTATTTTATAAGCCCAGTTCTTAAGAAAATAAATGGAGGAAAGTCAAGCAATTTGTGTTACTCTGGGGGGGTTTTATTAGCTTTCTTTTTTTCCCCCTTATTATTCAGTCTTCTCTTGAGATTAAGAATTGTGCTTTGTAGTACACTGTTAAACTTAGAAAAATTGTTCCATACAAGGAGGGAATATATAACTTCTTAAACACAGCTTTTCAGACTTACTCAGCTGAGTTACACTGATTTAGTCCAAAAGGCATTTGTTCCTCCTGCCACTGATGCTATTGCACACATTGTTCCAATTACAGAGCTATAGTTTCTTTATGAAACTGGCTTCAGATTTTACAGCCAAAAATTACGTGTAAAAAGATGCAAAATCAAATATCTATTGTGCCTATTGACTGTGTACCTACATCACAATCAGTCATAAAACTTAATCACTACCATGAAACCTCTTCATAGAATTCCTGCTTCAAAACTCTGAATGAATGAACTGCTCCCTATACAAATGCCAAATATATACATCCATTTATCCCAAATGCATGTTTTTATTAACCTAATAGTGAAATTGCCTTTATAAATATTATTATTATTTTAAATATAATACATCAGTACACCAATTGACACTTAATGGAAGATGTAGACAAAAATAGTTCTTGGTCACCAAGTTCTGGATTTGCAACTTGCACTGTTATTGGCTACATCACCACCTACAGAGCTGCATGATCAACAAAAAAGAAGGGGGCTGCATGAATCCTGGTGTCTCTATCTATTGACAAAGATTAATATTGACATCAACATAAATATATGTCTCTCAATTAATGTGAGTAGTCCCATAATTTTCCCTTAGGGTTTTTTTTAAATTTAGATACTGCTTAAATTCTGAAATACAAAATGGTTTTCTGCTCAAAATTCTGAAAAACAACTTGATAATATTTTATTTCCTTTTATGCATTATAATTTGAACAGATCCTGTCCACTCTACAATTTATTCTAGATAAGAATGTTGTATTATTATGCAAATATCACTCTTCTTTATTGCTTAGAATGTGAATAGTTTAGGCTCCCTATCCACTGCTTCTTCTTTCACTCAGTTTTCTTGAAGGAGATTAATGTAATTATGCTTTTCTGGTTTTACTCTTAGGACAATTAAAAACTTTTTGACTTAAGAAAGGATAAGCAATGGCATTCAATCTTTAATGCAGGTAAATGTAGATGTCTTAAACATCTGTAAATACATTGCTAAAATAAGGTCTATTTTGCATTTTTGGATGGCAAATCATGCTATTTTAAATGCAGATGTTCAGAAGGTAAAACTCAGGTAGAAGATAAGCCCTGTTATAATTCTCATGACAGGGCTTATCTTGTATATCTTAATGTATATAGATGTATGTATAATGCATCTGTATGTGATTCAAATTGTCTTTTTCAAAATTCCTCCTATTTCTTGCACTAAAGGCCAGAAAGGCTGAGCTACCATGAATTCAATTTTTCTTCCTAGAGATTTTGCATGTGAAACAATACAATATCAGCTCAAATTTAAAATAAGAAAATTTTCTCTCTCAATCTTGTCTCCCATTTCAAGATTATGCAATACATACAAGGTGTGACAGACTATGCAACTGAGAATTCCAGCTCTTGAGGTCTGAAGTAAAGACAAATGAAGACCAGTATTGTCTTAAGGGCATTTCTATTATTCAAAATTGTCATCATTTATTTGTAATTGTTCTGTTGGAGAACATATTCCATCAGTGGATGAAATGCTCTGTTATAGCCACGAGGCAACTATTATACTGCAGCACGCATACCATCCATGGAAGCAATGTGTTTCCTCTCCTTCCCAGGAACCACCATCAAACTACACCAGAGGAAAGCACCAGAGGCTGTACATTTCACAGACTTTAAAAAACTGACCCCATGAAGTTATAACTTAATCCCAGACAGACATGGTCAGCTTCATTTTACCAAACTTTGATATGAGCAGTGTAGACATCTATATCTGGTTTCATCATTCAGATTTCTTTCCTAACCAGAGGAGACAACAAAGCATTTCTAGAGCACAAGGAATTACACCAATTTTAAAGTACCTAATTCTCCCTGTTAGAAGCAGACAAGATGAGTTTTTAGGTAGATATTCACACCACAGACATCCAAAATTTGATGAAATAGAGTTTAATCTTTGAGACTACTTTAAACCCCAAAATAAGCAGTTATAGTTTCCAAAACTCTCTCATCCATCATGGAAATTCGTATGCACTTCAAGCCATTTTGTGTAATATGTTGATACATTAGCAGCACTGCTAAAGCTCTTTGAAGGTTAATTTCAGTTTAAGAGTATAATCCTGGAAAAGCTTTCACTTATTACCCAGAGTACTGGAGATATGGGTCATTGAGGTTGTTTATGGAGCAGAAGCTGACACAAACAGAAAGAAAGACATTCTTATCAGCACCTGAGTATAAAATAACCATCAGCTGGAGCTTGTCCATACATGATTCACTGCAGGAATTCAGCAGGTGATTGATAAAGGGAGTACACCAGAAATGTAAGCAGGCTGCATATGAAAAGAATGTAAACAATTCAGCATCCCTGCCTGCACTCACCACCATGGAAACAATAACAACCTTCTCTCTGTTGACATATTTTGCAGCTCAGCCTTACCTCTCCTGTGCATATAGACACTGTACTGGCTACAGATCCTCTCCAAACTCACTGCCCCTCCAGAAGGGAAAAGAATCATGGTGCCTCCCACAGGGCACCAGCACACCAGCATAAAGATAATATTAAGCCTATTGATCATCCAGAAACTCTCACTGGGGGACAGAGCTGATCAGCCACAGATGCCAAAACACCTATACATGTTTTTGTTCTTGCAGAGAACCCCAACAACAGCTTAAAGCTCTGTTACAAGCTCAGGTGTTAGTGTAACAAGTCAAACTGAGATGCCAAGACAGACATGCAGGGGTAGCTTCTTATGGGTAGGCCATTAATATCCTGCTGTCTGGATCCTCCTG
This sequence comes from Geospiza fortis, assembly GCF_000277835.1. Taxonomy (NCBI): domain Eukaryota; kingdom Metazoa; phylum Chordata; class Aves; order Passeriformes; family Thraupidae; genus Geospiza; species Geospiza fortis. The sequence continues at coordinate 959,436 of NW_005054511.1, forward strand.
CCTGCCTTGAGGAGATAGAAAGGGACAACATACAGCCTATAGACAGAAAGTGGAATGCATCAGAAAAAACAGATATTCAGTAGAGAACATTATACAACATAATTTCTGAAATAGCTGTATTGTATTACAAAGCTAAGACTAAGGAGGAATGTTGATAAGTGACTTGGGTCCTCTTTCCTTTCATACTGAAAAAGTCATAACTGTTAAATCCTTGATTTATGGGAGCAGAGTGATGATTTTAAATCACTGCACGTTCATTTGATTTAGTACATTGAAAGAAATGAAAACTCCAGTGATAACATCAGTGTATTCTTGAGTCAGATTCGCATTCCTCATGTCTTGTCTCCTATTACTAAGAACTACATTGACAAATTACAGTAAATGTTTAAACACATGGACTCCTGAACCCTATTCATATCCTAAATTAATACTGCTGCTTTCATCCTGCTTATTTTGTAAAATGACCCTGTTGTTTTGATGCAGTTGCTTTGCATGAGATTCTTGCAGATTTATGTCAGGCAAGCTCTACACACATCAGGTGACCATTTCATATGACCCTGCTCAGAAGAACAAGAGCCTCCCAAACAGTGTTCCAAGTTGTTTTAAATAGATTCCTCACATTCTCCTATTATAACCAGAGTTACTCAGCAAAGCATTTGACCTCTGGAATTTTCTGACCAACTTTTTTCAAAGAAGATTGAATGTATTCCTGTTCATTCTTCCTTCTGCATATAGATGATAATGCATAGATATGCAAAGTCCAAAAAGGACTAAAAATGGTGCCTTGAGCAGACAACCCATCTCTGTGTGTTGTCTCAGTTGGAAAAAGTGTGATGAGGTTCTTAAACCCAATCTTTACTTTCATATGAGAAAAGAGAATGTGATTCACACTGAAGTAAGAGAAAAAAACATTGCAGACTACATTAGCACAACCATGGGTTACCCAGAAGTCGTAAACAGGAGTCGAGGCTGAAATAGGAGCCATAACTGTGGTATTAAATCCTCTATTAAGAAATGCTTATGCCTCAAAGGGCTCAAAATTGGTTAATATTATGCCAAATATTCAAAAATATTTCTGGAAAATCTGAATAAATGCTAATCTGTTGTTTTTACAGCCATGCCACACACATCAGACAATCTGCAGTAAAGACTAAAATTAACATGATAGGTGTGATGTATTAGGGAATAGTAAGCTGGATTTTCTGTACATAAATTTTGTCTAAACAAACCTACTGCAGGTCTTTGGTTAGAAGTGATGTGAATAATGGAGTGCAGGTTCACAAAATCTACTTGAATCTCCAAAATGCGTTTGGAAATTTAACTTGCTGAAGGTTTTTCTGAGTGAATAGCAAATGGTGATGAAGAAGATGCTTACATCTCCATATGGGTTGTCTACTCAAAGCACCATTTTTAGTCTTTTTGAACTTTCCATATTTATGCACTATCACCCATATGCAAAAGGAAGACTGAACATGGGTAAGACAAACACTTGGTCAGAAAATGGAAAACACATTACAGAATCACAGAATATGCTGAGGTGGAGGGGACCCAAGGATCATCAAGTTCAACTCCTGGCCCTGCACAGCACCATCCCCAAGAGTCACACCACGGTCCTGAGAGCATTGTCCAAACACTTGAACTCTGCCAGGCTTGGTGACCACCTCTCTGGGGAGCCTGTTCCAGTGTCCAGCCACCCTCTGGAGGAAGAACCTTTTCCTAATACCCAACCTAAATCTTCCCTTTAGATCATTCACTGGTCACCACAGAGAAGAGATCAGTGTCTGTCTCTCCTCTTCCCCCTGTGAGGAAGCTGTAACTGCAGTGAGGGTTCCCCTCAGTCCCCTTTTCTCCAGGCTGAACAAACCAAGTGACCTCAGCTGCTCCTCACACAGCTTCTCCTCAGGGCCATTTACCATCTCTGCTCCTCTCCTTGGGACATTCTCTCATAGTTTAATGTCTTAGATTGTGGCACCCACAACTGACTCCAGAACTTAAGGAGAGGCCACCCCAGCCCAGAGCAGAGCAGGACAATTCCCTCCCTTGCCCTGCTGGCCATGCTGTCCCTGATGCCCCCAGGACAGGGTTGGCCCTCCTGGCTGCCAGGGCACTGCTGGCTCAGGTTCAGCTTGCCATCAGCCAGGATCCCCAGGTCCCTTTCCATGGTGCTGCTTCCCAGCCTCTCATTCCCCAGTCTGTCCATACATCCAGAACTGCCTGGATATATTGTCAGTATTGCCAGCAGAGTGAAATGATAAATAGCATACCTCAGTGATCTGTGCTGTTAATTTATCAATAAATTATCAAAAAAGTTACCCATAAACTATCTAGAAAGGGGAATAGCTGAAGTGACAAAATCTGATGGGAAGCCTTTGAAACTGAAGTTGTTCAAAGCTGCAAAAAATGCATGCTGACTGTGCAGCAGCATTTCATAAGAACCTAGCCAAGTCATGGCTGGTCTGAATACGTGACAAAAATAGTATGGAATGTGAACCTTGGTGAAGATAAACATAAAGTAGTATAATTATGAAGGATGATCCTCAACTTCAGTATGCAATCTTAGTTTACCAGTACTAATGTAGAGTGAATTTGAGTACCAAATTCTGTGAAAATCATTTTCTCAGGACTTAGTGCAGTCAAAAACCAAAGAAAATGCTAAGCAGTGTTAGAAAAATATAGAGAGCACCCCAAAAGTATAATCATCTTGGTAGTATAACCTAATGTTTGCTGTATATTTGCAAGATCAAGGTGACAAAAGTAAGTACTTCAATATTTTCAACATTTTCTTCTAAGGTATTAATAATAATAACACCAATACTTTAAAGTCAGCTTCTTATATTAAGGCTGCTGAAAGATCATCAATTGCTAAGGTGTCATAGTAGGTGTTGATAGTCCTTGCTAATTAAAATAAACATTTGTTTTTAGTCTTTAGAAAATTAGTTTTGCAACTAATAGTAAACTCTCAATTTGGTCCCCAGCTATACACAAATGGATATTCAATTTTGTCTCCTAAACCCTTTGGATTTTGTTTTGATTTGTGGATTATTTTAATGTGTGGGTTTTTTTTATTTCCCCCTCCAATACATTTTCATTCCTGGATGCAACACAGTAGGAGACACAGCAACTGGAGCTGTAGAAACCAAGACACTGCAAAATAATTGCAAATGCATTAGCACCAGAAATTCTCTAAGACCAATTAATGGGGAAATTCACTAAAAGCTCCATTATGTCTTTAAAGAGCTTTACATGCTTATGTCATGCAGCTCATAAATAACAGGGATCTAAAAGGAAATCCCTTTGTAAATTGTTCTTCAGACTTTTCAAGAGTAGATGCCAGTCATGAAGCTATTTAAACATAAGTTTATGCTCAGAATAAAAGCACCACTGAATGAATCATGATCTCATTTTGGAAATTGCTGTGGGTGGAAATGGAAGAGTTTGGCCAGACTGGTTATATTACAGACACATAGGGGAACTGAGGAGATTTGAGTTAAACAAGGGAGTGTCAAACATGGTTTATTGGTGATTTAACGTTCCTGTTAGTCAGACACATTGGACAAAATATAAAATGGAGCTCACAAATACATATAAAGCTACATACATACATGACAAAATTCTGAAAGAATGTAATTAGAATAATGATCTATTCTTGCCTTAGTAGCAGTCATTCAAGAAAATACATAATATTATAAATTGACTGGATTAAAAGTCAAGATGCATGAAGCCAGTCTGGTAAAACTGCACCCACTGAGTGACTGGTGAGGCATCACTGAAAGAAAGAGGGAGCATTTAAGAACTCATGCTTCTGCAGAAAGCAGGATGCATTGATTGTGTTAGCATTTGATGTCAGTTTGAATGACCTCATTGTAAAAGTTTCTGATCAAGACTGATAATTTCAAAAAGGCCCAAACACAAAATTGTGGTTTTGACAGCTGGGGGGAACTGGTGTGTAATTTGTGTTGTGCTTTTGGTCCGATGTTTTGTCTCAGTATAATCTTAAACAGTCTTAAACAATCTTTGTGAACTGCCATGTGGTGATACTTACTATTAACTATCAAGAAGGTATAACAAGAGATAACCTAAGGAAACTGTCTGAGATTTATCTTATTTAAAGCAATTTCTCACAGTGTCCATGCCAGCTAGACAAGAAAGCTCATCGAGAACAGCTGCAAAATAATCAGATGCAGCAAACCCTATCAGGAATGTGTTCAAGTGTTGTGATGGGGAACTGCAGCATCTTTTTTTTTACCACCTTCCTAATGTGAAATTATAACTTGAATTTTCTGTAGGTGTTACAACACTTTCAAATATCACAATTAAGGTGTCAGAGAACAAGACACAGGACCTTTATCACTACTAGTCTCCTCTACCAGGGGTATATGCATATCCTGTGTGCATATGCTAGACATAAATACAGATATTTAGGAGGTGCTTTCACTGAAATATAGGTTATATTCAATTACAATCTGCTTGTGTTTTCACTTCCTGTTCTTTGGAAATGCTCCTAGAGAGCAAGGCAATCATTTTCCCCAAGAAAAGGGAATGGAGAAAAAAGCCCACTGAAATAGTAAAAAATCAACAGTGTGGTTACAGTCCCCAGCTTTGCAGTGGTTCCGTTTTAGCCTTTGGGTGTCAGGCTTTCATTTCATACTACAGAACACTTCCTGAATTCCTGGGGTTTCATTTCTTCTGCATCTGTAACATTTTACCCCTGTCTTTTTCTTCTGTTTTGCTGCCCTTGCTCCTTAGTGCCATGCTCTAGAAAGGGTGTTTAAGTTGAATTTACGCTGAAGAAATCCCAACAGGAATATCAGGTTGCAGCATTGCTTTCATCTCATTGCTCCTTCAACAGACAGCCCCAACTCTGTTTTGCTAATTTTGACAGAGAAAGTGTTTCAAATAGAATTACTGAAAGGCATCTGGTCTCATTTTTGTCAGTACCTCCTCGGATGGTACCATGGGAAGATTGTCTTATGGAAATTAATGAGAGAACTTTCTCTGCAGATGAAGGAACAAAAGAGCAGCAAACCTTTCATGCTTGTTGTAATACTCTTTCTTCTTTATGTTAACAGGCAGCAATAGCACCAGAAAGTCTTTGGAGAAACATTCCTTAATGTCATCTTGTTCACAACATACAGAGAAGTAGCAGCAAAGTTGGTGATTGTAATTGTATATAACCTGTAAGGTTGACATAGGTCTACAGAATCTGATGGAACATCAGCTATATCTGCAGATGGCTTTCTCCGATAAAAAGCTTTTAGTCTTAAATGCAGGTTGGAAACTGCAGAAAATTTGACATAGTATAAACGTCTTTCAAAGAAAATATAATACAAAAAATGCTTGCAACTAGTTTTTGATGGAAGAATTTTCAATTTTCTATTGTTCCATATACATATATATGTAATAAAAAAATTAAAAATAGTTCTGATAAATTAGCTGTTGAATACTGTTGGTTAATTATCATTACACTCTTTTTTTTTTTGCTGCTTAAATTATGTGAGTAAATTGCAAGAATGTTTTTAACATAACATTGCATAACAAAATTGTTAACACCTTCTGATTTGTGATGGAAATCTACTAGATCTGTGAACTTTGCACTGTGTCTTATTTCTTTGCCTAAGAGCTAATGATCTGAAAAATGTACTGTAATGGAAAGTATAACTATTCACAAATTTGTACTAAAACACTCATAATAAAGTTCCAGCCATAACTAGCAGCATGTGGCTGCCAAATATCAATACAAGATTAGGGGACTTGGCTTCTATTCCTTTTGCAAAGAAGGACTCAAACTCTTCTGACTCCTGAGAGATGTCATAAGTGTTGTATTGAGATCGGTGTCTTCTTCCATTGCTTCTGTTATTCTATTCCATTTTACATTTCATAATAAAATATTGATCACAGCATTAAAGTTGCTATATAGCCTGATAATTAGGACAGGGATCTGCATCCTATTTCCTGTGCCAGCTGGTATTTCAGTATAAAGGCATCCATCAGCTTGAATTTAAATCCCTGTTTTAAATCAGGTGCTGTCCTAAACTACTAAACCATAGAGACAGACCATTTTGGCTCAATGAATATTTCATTATGTCCGAAGCAAAGAGATGGAGAGCAGCATTCTCTGAGAAGCTGGGAATTATCATGGTCACTGAAGAGCCAGGGCAGCAATTGTGAAGCTTTCAGAGTTCCCAGGCTCCTAAATCCACATAAGCCCATCTGTTGACCTATGAATTTGAAAATCCTGGAAGCCTTCAGGCAAGTTGTAAAGGAGACAGACTCCAAGGATCTTTGTCCTCTCACCTGTTCATTTATTCGTTAATTGGGTGCTAAAGAACTCAGCAGGTACCTTGGCACGTGATTAAAAGGTTTTGCAACATTTTTGGCATGAGTTCCATCAAAATTCTATTTGTCTTCTAGTGCAATTTTACTGTGATCTTCAAAAAATATCTTTCTTTCACCAATTCAACATCCTTCAAAAGAAAAAGCAGAATTGTTCGTATTTTCCAAACAGCTAAGTATTTACTTTTCAGGCTTAATTCGTTATACATAACGTAGTCAGACAACTCATGACACACGCTGAAGGAGAGATCTCTACAGAGGAACATGACAGACTGTGTCACTGGCTTCTAATACATGTGAGTTTTCATGAAGATCATGTTTCTGATATTTGTGTAAAGTAGGATGCCAGGATCTTATTGCTTGGAGTGGGAGGATAAGATGATCCGATCAGTGTGCCAAGTTCCTGTAACTCATCACTTTCCATTCTCCATGAAGTGGCATTCCCCTAATCTGTCTGCCAAAAGCTGGTTTCTGTTTCACAGTCCCAAGGATGGTGTAAAATCTCACTTACTTATTACCTTCCTGTTAGGCTAAGTACTGCAAAACCTGTTTCTGATTTGCGCTTGGTTTGAAGTGGTGGTCAGCTGCTAAAAAACTCTTTCTCATTCTCCTTCTCTCTTCTTCCACACCCGCCCC